>NW_018408629.1:2061564-2158340 GCF_002113885.1 Mizuhopecten yessoensis
TATATGTAGGTTCCCCTTGGTCCTAGCTGTGCAGGGCAATTTTAGAGACTGATCGGATAAACAACATGGCCGACAGGCAGCCATCTTGGATTTTGATAGTGAAAATTTGTTATCGCTCTATCTTGGGAAGTACGGGAGGGATCCCTCGTTGTGTATGTTATATTTTGAGACTGATCATAAAAACAAAATGGATTAAAAGAAGAACTAAACAGATCTTTCTCATATTGCAATGATCGATTCTATTTCTTTCACATTAAGTACTGTACTAGTAAATATGTGAAATGACAAACTCACTTTGAAGGTTGGCTTTCATACACATCAGTATTAAGTTTAGATCAAAAGTTACCTCAAGGTGCATTTGCTGTTAACATGACTCGATCAAACAGATTAGAGGAAAGAAGAGAAAAGATCGAACTGACAAAGATCTAATGAAGATGGTACAAAGGTGGGCACCAAGATCCCTGTGGGATCTCTTGTTTTTTTTGGGGGGGGGGGGGGGGGGGATTAGTTTGTGAAGGTTATTTTTTATTGGGGTTATCAATCAATTTATAGAGATATTTGATTCATGAAGGTTTTAGCTGTTTTAGCAAACCACAATTTGTTAGTATATTTAGTATTTAGGTATTTGATTTATGGAAGTATTGAACTTTTTCAGCAAATCACAACCTTTTTTGTCTGTTGTAGTATTCGGTTTTGGCAGTAATCTTTTTGTACCAGTAATTCACAAATAGACATAATGTGTTACATTTCAAATTATACCTGTACTTTTGATCAGTTTTAAAATAGCTGAGTCAGCATTGCTGGAAAAAAACCTTTGCTTAATTTGTCTAGCTTTATTTGCATTAATTTTACTTACAACTGAAATTACGGTTGTTTCTTGTTGAGTTGAGACCCGAAGCTTTGTTTGGGTGTTGTTTTATTGGGAGAATAAAGTTTGTGTGTGCAAGACTTGAATTTTTGAGCAGTGCTAGCATTGATGTGCAACAGGAAACATATTTTGAAAAGGATTTGGTAAATAATTAACATTTGTCAAAGCCAGGAAAAACAAAGTGATGTATGCCTGTAGAAAGACACCATAATGACTAGGACTATGACCAAAATAGCTTTACGGGACTGTAGGTAAATTAGGTAAATTATTGATTACTGGTCTGAGAGGTTTAAGTAATCATTGAATTTTCGAGAAAGTAAAACAACAATACAATGATTGTGGTTGTTCCTTGTACATTTCTGTGAGGATTGTGACAAGAAAATGATAAATATTAAAATAGCTTATTGATGTGTGTTTTGAAAATTCATCATATTTCCTGGCCGCAGGCACCCCAATTTTGGCTGGGTCAATACTTGCTTCCTAGTAAATAACAATGATTGTAGAAAGAGAAAGTGTTTACTCAGTCGCGGTAATACTTTATGCATGAGCGACTAGCCTACTTCAGAAGCTCTCCCTTTTCCCTTGTCGTTGATAATCAGCCTAGACAGTGTTCACGATGTGATCATGCATAATGCATGCACTAGCAAACGTCATCAGTCAATGTCCCCCAATAGTGGAGTACTTATACTCCTGAAATATAATCTTGTCCCAGCTTGTGCATTGTAAAATATGAACCGTATATTTTCATGATTGATGCCAACATCCAAACTCTTGCAGTAAATGTACCCCATTTTTCATCATGGGGATGACCCTGCTCACTGTTTTTTTTCATAATTTTGTTGTACAGAAATATTCAGTTACTTCAACTCTCCCTGCTATAATAAGCTAGTATTATACTGTATACCGCTGCAGTTTAATTTGTTTGCCCTTCGCAATTTTTTTCACCACATGGAACATTTGTTTACAACATAATATAGATAGTTATTAAATGTAAAGGGCAAATAAATAATGGGCGAAAAATGGATTTTATGTTCAAAGGGCGAAATTTGACTGGGCGAAAATTCCCTGGTACACCATACCATATTTTCATGATTTGTGCCCTGGGAGCTGTGTCCATTACCTCAATATTCAATATTCAGTATTTCTATGATGTGAAAAAATGACAAGTTTCAGATGCCAAAAAGTGAAGGAATGCCAGATATCGTTGTTGATAATCCCAGAATTGAGAAATCAGGCAGAGATCTTCGAGTAATTGCCACCTTTCAGATCTCCTATGGTAGTTGTCTCCTACTATTAGGATTGTTCTTCCATGGAACCAGCAAATGGGCCTGGTGAGCTGTCTGGGATGTCATATCAGTATGAAAAAGGTCAATCCAATTTATCTAATTGACTTCCAGCGCATCATAGCTGACTAGGAGCTAGACAATTCAATCATAAGAATACTACATAAGGGCTATTTAGATCTCTGAGGGGCTTGAATTGTATGGTTTAGGGTGTTGATATAATTAAACACTGGGGTGACCTTGATGGTGAATAAAAATGTGTAGACGTGTGGTGGGTCTGGAGTTGTTTGTCTTTATCTTGGAATTTCACAAATCGCAGGAGCCGAAAAGTTCTCAGAAAAAAAATGTAATATGTGTGTAAGGTTAAAGAGAGTCCAGACACTTTGGTTTGAGAAAATAAAATGATTATTAACAGTGAATGTTCTTTAAACCATGGACACACTTTAAGGATCCCTGTCCCAATACACTGTAGGTTTTCGTTTTTTTGGTTATATAACTGTAACCACATAGCTTAGTCGGTTAGAAAGATAGTGTAATCCCTGGTTCGAATCCCAGTCAACCCCCCCCCCCCCCCTGAAATTTTACACTCCGAACTCTGCAGTTGATTATATGTTTTCGTTTACTTCATAATTATTATTTATTCATAGATTTTTTATTTTTTCATTTTTTTTCATTTAAGTCCCATAAGGTATGGTTTCCCTTTTTAGAAATGATTTATGAAAGCCATATAGTCATGCCTGGAAAAACAGTTCCCAATGCATATGGTTACAGTTTTTTGGCAGTGGTACAAGGACCCTTTAGGAAAATGTCTGAAAACTATACTATAGACACAGTTTAGATAATGTTTGGATGCTTTGGACAAACCATAATGAATGTCTAGAATCACTGAACATCCAACATGTACTGTTGCCTGAAAACACTAATGGACACAGCTAAAGATGTTTGGAAACAGTGGACATAGGTAATTAGGCCTAAAAATCAATACTATGGTCAATCATATTCAGGAATTGAGATCATGTTGTTTCCTTTACATTGTTTTATCACCCACAATAATTTTAAGTTTGGAAAATGAATTTAAGATTTTTACTGATGAACAAAGTGTTTTCTTTATAACACTAGACATGTCATATTTTTTTCTGGAAAAAAAACCTGTAGCCCAAATGGAGTGTAATAGGAGAACAAACGTTAATTGGTCTATTCAATTTCCACTTGTGGAAGTAAATCCATCAGGAATCCATTCTTTTTGAAATTGTGTGGAAGATAGGAGTTATAACTATCACAAGCACATGTACAACTTCAGCCCATCCCTTTATCTCTTGTTCAGCTCAGTCAGACAGGGAATTGATCAGTTTGAGATTATTGTCAAGAAACTTTTCCAATCTCATTTCACTCAAATGCAAGTATGGTCAGTGTTTATGCTATTAAGAAAAGACAAAAAAAAGACAGATTTTTGTTTGTAGCAACCATGCAAATAACTGCTGGCAATTTCCTCTGCAACAAGTAAAAACTATTTTTAGCTAATAATTGCGGCTTTGGCAAGCATGTCCATCTTTTTTCCACACAGTAATGTTTCCATTGAATATTCTCCGTATTTTATGAGGAGCTATAAAGATGTTCAGGGAGATGTAATTGTTGGTTATGAACGTGGTGTGAG
The DNA here is from genome assembly GCF_002113885.1 of Mizuhopecten yessoensis. Taxonomy (NCBI): domain Eukaryota; kingdom Metazoa; phylum Mollusca; class Bivalvia; order Pectinida; family Pectinidae; genus Mizuhopecten; species Mizuhopecten yessoensis. Next base: position 2,065,370 of record NW_018408629.1, read on the forward strand.
GAACTGTATTTTTCATGACTTTTTACCTGAGATCTACATGGTAGGCTTAAAATTACTGATGTAGTAACTCCCCAGAAAAATAGTATAAGTAATCGGAAAAAAACTTTCATAAAAAAAAGATTAAATAACAGTGATATGTAACCTAATATTAAAGGGTTTAGAGAAATATAGAAAAAAATGATAAAAAATGACTTTGTAGCCGGATATTCGTTTTACAAATGATGCAACAAATCTCTTAAGTACATAATGTAATCTGAAAAAATGTTTGAATTATAAATAGGATAGGATAGTTGTATATGTAACAGGGAATATAGCTCTCAAGTTTAAAATATTTCCTGCCTCATCCCCAGCTTTTCTCCCTGTCTCTTCAATCATCTCCTCCCCGCCATTGATCCTTCAACCTGCTAAGCATCGATGTCTCTCACCCAATTTAATTCTTAGTTTTTCTCTGATGAAGGTAGCCATCGTGTAATTGGGACACTTACCACAGTGTTTACCTGAGATGATACACTCTTAAGTGCCCAGATATGATGGAGGTCCTCTCTACCACCTTATCACCTAGGTTTAATGGCGGTGTTTTATTAGCATGAACTTCACTTCACCTCCCCAGACCTTATTACATTAGCCTCGGGTTAATGTATTCATTTGACCTCCGACCATGCAGACTGTAATTACTAGCCTGAAGGATCGTCACCAGGGTTAGGGGAGGGGGAGAATTATTGTTATGTTTCAGGGTAATGTTGATGTAGTACAGATGTATACACTATCTAAATAGACATTGTCTTAGCATAGCACCTTGTATGCAGCAAATCGGATTGGAATTATTTCGTCCAAATATGAAGACAATTGAACTTTCTTGATATAGTCATCCTCTGATGGTGACACTAGTACAATGAAAGTGATTGAATTGAACACTTGTGGCCTCGGTTATCAGTTTCTAGTTGATTTGTAATGTACTAAGTAAAAAATCCGATACAGATTGACATAAATACAGTTGTAAGCGAATGGAAGCCAGAAATACAGATTAAATGCAATTTTACACAAAATCCCCTTTTCAAATTATCACAATTGATTGGTTATATGGAGAGATAGGTACACCAATTCTTCGTCATGCTTCCACAGATAATTAGTTAGTATGATAGAGGAAAAGTCAGTTAGGATCATCCTTCAAAAAAATGACAACTTGAAGAAATCTAGGCTGAACTCAGTGACTTGATCATGATCATTCGTATTATATTTATTGAGTTGAGCTGATGTGAAATTAAACAGTATTCATTGATAAAATCACAGAATCAGCCGGAAATACCAGGGACAGTCATTGGCTAGCGATCATCAATAATTCGGTCAGTCTCTTGCAGTTCTGGTCAGACTCAGACATTGAACGACGTGCGTTTCTATGAAGACCTGTGATTAGTGGTTATATATTTCCTCTCGGACCTCCGACTAACAACATTGATTTTTCTTCCCGGAGCGGGAGTAGATACGAAATGCACACGCTCGTAGGCTTACAGTTATACCGAGTATCAGTGTATCCAAAGCACAAAGCAATTTAGTCAGTATGGCTTTTATCAGAAACACAGAATATATTGCGACTACAGGAAAAGAAAAGACAACCGTATGCTGTTGCCTGAAGGAGATTGATTATAGTGTGTATCTCATATTTGACTGATGAATCTCATGCTCAAAGTAAACCCCCACTGGTACCACCAAATTGCCTTTAATCTCAGAGACTCCACCTCCACGCATCTAAAACGGTATATAAACGTCGAAGATTAGAACACACAATACTAACTAATAAAGAAATATTTTACTTACCTATCGGTTTATATTCTGTGGAATTGCAGTATTGGTTGGCAAATCCGAAATTCACCTTTCTTGGTCGATGGATGGCACCACAATGCATTTATTCTTCGTATTTATAAATTTGTCTTTTTTTTTTAGGCTTTTTGAAGGTTGAGCAATATTGCTAATTTTTAGTTTACATTCATCAGATAGTGGGCTGTTCCAAAAGTCCTTCGTCTATGGCCTTGGATCTGCCCTCTTTCGTCTATGGCCTTGGATCTGCCCTCCTTCGTCTATGGCCTTGGATCTGCCCTCTTTTGACTGTGGTCTTGGATCTGCCCTCTTTCGACTGTGGTCTTTAATTTGTTCTTGTTATTGCTATTTTCTTTAATTGCTTAGTGCCTATTTATAAGGTCCAATATGACATGTGCTTTTTTGACATAATATTTACAAATAAAATGATGAAATCAAGTACTATAGCCGAACAGAACTTTGCTGTGTTCAATGAGAGTTTTGATTCTGTGAAAATTTGTTAGTTTATTGTGTACCTGCAGTCTACACTGTAAGATCTGCTGTATTTATATTTGATAAAGCAGTATATGCCTACAGCGTAGCTGTATAAATGAGTAGCTGTATCTGAAAAAAAAAACAACTGTTTAACAGTTTGGTTCTAGAAAATATGACTTAACAGTAGAACTGTTTATTTTGCAAGTTCACTGGATTTAAAATTTGAAAAAAAAATAGATTTGAAAAAATGGAGACCACTTTTAGTAAAAAGGTTTGGACTATAAATCAATTTCTATTATCTGTATAGGAAACCTGAGATATCCTTGACATATATTTGTTAGTGTGCCATTGTGCCATTATTTGGGATCCAATAAATCAAAATCATGAACGATAATGTGCTGAGGCCAATTTTGACCATTAGGAACTGAATCAGCTTAGTCCTGAAGCATATTTTATCCCAGTTTATTCCCTTGTAGCATTAAAACCATGCATGTTGTTGGGTTTAATTGACTTGTCTGAGGAAGGTGCCTGGTCGCCATTAATTTTTGATGCTGACATACTTTGTTTGCTCCAGATGCAGAAATATGACGAGCATAGGTATAGCCATAAAAACAAAATGATCCCCCTTCCAATACATCTAAATTATTAAATTTATTCAAATTTATTTGCTTTAAGGATTCAAAATAGGATAAATGTGTAGAAACATAATTATACTTGCACTATATGTATTGATTTTGGAAAGAATGAGATTTTGTGAAGATGACAGTACTTTGGCAGTGTTGGAAGATTACCAATGGCTGTGTATAACCATTGAACACTTGTCTGGGAAGAGTACAATGCTTTTCCTATGGGACCACTCGGCTACTCATATATCTTGCAGGTCTGGTGAAATACTGATGTAATATGAAGTTTGTGAAAGGTCTGCATAGAAATAACCTTTTGGTATATAAGGGAAATATAAGCTGGAATGGGCTCTGAAAGGACCATAAATATTGTCCGACCTTTTCAGGGAGTTTTGCCTATCTGGCAGTTTTATAATCCAATAGGTTTTACATCCCAATTGGTTTTACATCCCAATTTAAATCTTTGATTTTTAGATTATGTGTCTTTGTTTTCACCACGAAATTTTATCTATAATTATATTCACATTACAAAATTATAGTTCATACCAAAAAAGTCTGCAACCATTCTTATTTGGCTGAATGAAATATCTTACGGCAGCACCTAAAACGAACAAAAAATAAATAAAATTGACAACAGAAATTGAGAATTTGAAAGTCCAAATTTAATTTAGAGGTGCGTGAACATTTACTGGCTTTTTGAAAACAGACAACCATAGAGTTGTGAGGATTGCACGATGTGACTCTGCTAATCCAATTTATAATGATCAGTGGAATGAGTCAAGACTGAAATAGATAGATAGAGACAAGAATGAGCTGTAGATCTACCAAACCGTGAGGTGTGGCCATACAGGATTTGTTTTCTGGTGTAGGACAATCTGGAAAACGCACTTTACAAATACAGTAAAATGTAGTAAAATACATCAGAAACCCAAAGCTATGTAATGGTTATGAGAAAAAAAACCTATTTATATTCATTTTTTGAACAATTCTTTAGATCTCACATGTGGAAAATACATATCATTTATTTTTTATTTGGTTTACATAGGAGACTGATCTTAACTTTACAGTGCTTCCTTGAAAATTGCTAAAAACATTTTGGTTAGGCACTAAAAATTAGGGTAGGTAGCTATAGGGTTACCAAAAGCACAAAGTATATTTTTTTGCTTGGCCTAAAGACAAAAAATGGAGGGCCTCGGTTGTGAAGAGTATCAAGTGCTGTGTTGGAATGTTGTTCAGTCAAGGGGCAGATTATTAATTGGTTGATAATGATACTCTTGTTGTTTGCAAAGTTAATCAGGATTTGGGCAAGCAACATTTTCAGTCTGGGGAAATTTGCACCGAGGACATCTAATGATGTGAGGTTTGTAATAGAACTAAATGTCGGGGCAGGAGTGGCATGTTATTACTCCCGACAGATCAATGATGGTTTTACACAGATCACTGTTGGTTTTTTTTTGGAGAAAGCAACTCTTGGGCAGTCAAATGTCGGACCAAACAAACCATGATTTAGAAGAGTATTCTTGCCTATCGACTCCAAAGACAAGCGCCATCTAGTGTTGGTAGGTGGCAAGATCGATACACATCTCTGGAGCGAGAGTACGACGCAAAATTAATCGTGTTCTTCACTTGGAGCGTGGGGACTTACATGTGCAATTATAGAGAAAATAACAAAACTTGATCAGCTATGAGGGGCGAGTTCGACAGCTCTGGGTGTACAAGTACATGGTACGATTACTCGGGTGTGGATCGGAGCTCGTTTGGGCCGTGTAATTATATCAACACCCCCTGATTCCTGTACTTGCGGCATTGAAGTAATGAAGAAAGAAAGTTTCTTATGAGAGCAATTTATACCACACTCACATTGTTCCCGCCAGAAAAAAAGGTCATTTGTCTCGAAACAAATTTCAGGTAACAAGTTAGGTGTGATGAAAGTTAAGTGTCTAGAGGAACAATGACACCACACTTATATTGTAGGGAGTCTGGAAAACTAACATTTGTCTGCAGTTAAACTATTTCAAAGTTTGATGCGTTTGTGACAAGTCTGATTTAATGAGAGTTAAAGTGTCAGAGCAAAAGAGTTATGGCATTTGTAGCCTTTCTGTATAGAAATGTTGCCCAAGCTGTCTGCCACCGTGTTTAACAGCAATTTGGTGTTAATACTGATCAAACTAATGTTAGACCAGGATTTTATTTTTGCATATTGAGATATTAAGCCTTCTCGGATAAAATCCATATTTACCCAGTGTTAATTTCATTTTTGTAATACTGTTACCCTCATGCTATAATTCATCCTCATTGTGAAGGATGAAAAGGAAGAAAGATAAAGTGTGATAGGAACTTTCCTTGTACCTTACTCATTCACCCCTGAAGACACATTTGAACTCTTCCAGTTCAAAGGTTGGAATATATAATAAAGTTCATTATGAAATTTTAGGGGTGAATGAGTCAAAACCAAAAAGAAAGGAACATTGACTTTTGTATGTTCTAGCTTTTGTTGTGACTTAAAAGAAGATTTTCTCATGAAATTTCAATTCCAAATATTGTTTATCTCCTCTTTCTGAATTAACAGTAAAATGTAGATCTCATGAAATATTGATGTCATACAGAAATTTGAGTATGGTCAATATTGTAAACAAGCTTGCCAGTTACTTTAGCAGAAGCACCTGCTGTCGTCCGTGCCGACATGCAAGTGTTCCTTGTATCTGCACGTTGTTGGCACAGGATTGAAGACTATCTGTACTATTATCCAAGATATACCATGAATTTACACATCTGCCCAAGACACAAGATTCCCATAAGTACTGCTTTTAAACCCAGCAGATAAAAAATGGATGAACTCAAAGTACTTTCAGTTTTTAATGGATATTGATGTTTCCGGCCATATCTGTAGAGTATGAAGGAAAATGTATACCCTTCTTTGGAGATAATGGAATATTGTCTGGTGGTTTTGAACACAGATGTCATGTACATTTTGTATGTGATTTGTAAAGGTACTACATATATATTTTATCTGCATGCTCTGGTTAGCCCACTCTGAAAATATTGTGTTCTGGTTTCTCTGGGTAATAACATTTCAATAGGATGGCACTTTAATGTGACCCTTTCGTAGCCCAGTTGTCCATGGACACGACCTTCCAATGACCTTAGCTCGCTGTTCCCTGAGGATGGAAAACAAACAAGAAAAGTGTAATATTAACTCATTTGTTCCTGAAGACACATTTGAACTCTTCCGTTGCAAAGGTTGGAATAGTTCATTATGAAATATCAGGGGTGAATGAGTTGATCCATGTGTGTTTAGCTCCGATTTTCCAAGAGGTAGATGTATTTTCTAAGTCAGTGAATACCAACAAATTTTATGTTTACCAGTTGAAATCTGAATAAAAATATGGTGGTCTTGCATTAAAATATTTGTCAGAAAGTCTTCGAAATTGATTGAAATTCAGAAGGATGTAGTAAAAACGTTTTTAATTTCCAGACTTTTGTTGATGACTTTATGTTTTTATGAAAAGAAAGATTATTATAAGTGCTTAGAAACTTTTCGTTAAAAGGATGTGACAGAATATCTTTTAGATGTATATTATCTTTTGTTGATAATGATTTCCATTCCTTCCATAAATTTTTAAAATATATTCTGTGGAAGAATATTTCCGTACATCCTCTCCTCACCTGACCTATCCTCTTTATGTCCTTTGGCCCATCTGAGGCCCTGATGCAACATTTCTATTTCATCTTGTCTTTTGCCACTATTTTTTCCTCACCCTAACTTATCTATCCGGTGCTTCCGCTATTACATTAGTGAAATTTCGATATCATTTTCCCTCTTCAGGTGTGACGTTTTTTGGTAAGGGTATTTCACATATTGCCTGAAGTGCTGTGCTTATATTTATTTTACTCTTCAAATACAGTGTGTTAGTTTTCCGTGGACAAATATTTCCTATGCTATGGTGAGTGCTAATGCTGAGTTGGTTTTTCACGATATTAATTGAACTGTTCAAATGCAATGCACTTAAAATATCAAAGCGACATTTTACACCTACAAGGTTACAGTAAACATACTGAGTATAGACTGTGTCTGCCACACACTGGTACCGTCCTCTCATCATCAGCCCCACTCTATTAGTATAATTAGGTTTGCATTATATTTCGGCTGCACAACTAAGCCGGTCTAGCAGGAAATGAAATCAGTTAATTCCTTTCAACTTCCTTTTGTGTTATTTTTCCTCCTTTCAGTAAACGGAAATTGATTTTTATCGCCACAAAGATAAAGGACAAGTGGAGGGGATGGTATTAATTTTCTTTAAGGAGATATATAAGGTAAAGATTCTTCTGACTTGACGCAATGTTTTCCTTTGGGGCTCGTAGCGATTGGTTTTAAAATATTGATGCCAGGATAATTAAAAAATGTTCAAATGTTTCTGTCAGTCTTTATTGACTCAAATATTGTTTGAACAAATTTTCGATTGCAAAAGAAAAAAACCCCAATTGTTTTGGTAAGTGGGCAGATTTATTACCGAGCTTTCAGGTAACATAGAAAAACGATATACCACACGAGAAAAACAAAGAGGAAATGGAAAATCAGCATAATTCAGAAAAAACAGCATGACGGATGGAAAAGATACTAACAGAATACAAAAAAAGGACATCATTATCTTCCCTCCCTTAACAAAAAAATGGAGGCAAATTCAGGTGCCTCAGCTAGGTGTGCATTTCCTGCTTGTTGCGAATGTTGTCTAGAAAAGTCTGTTGGTCACCTATCTCCTAAGAGATAATAAGCTTTTTTTAAGACACATATGTATTAAAAAATACCTATTTGAATTTAAAAAAAAACCCACACCGTTGGCTGTGTTAAAATGCAAACTATTAGCAGATCTCTAATTCATTTGATGGATGAGTAATTGATTATTTGTGTACAGTTGCTATAGAAACGCAAGCTTTCTGAAGCTCCAGATACTGCAATGATGGTGATTTGTTGTCCCCAAATGGACAAGAAGTCTGCTTGCTGTAGATAAACTCCTGTTGTAGAACACGACTTCACCCCACATCTCTGTGAAGTCTGGGGACAGTGATTGTAATACCCAGACAGTTGTCAGCAAAATGGCCATTCCCAAGCTAGCGTAAATAGGGATGAACAAAATTGAGTTTCGTGAGACGGCCAGCCGTCACAAGGAAGCAGTGAAATCTCTCCAGGGTACTCTGTTATAAAATTATAGGTACGCTGTGTAAGAGATACATTCTAATTTCCCCGTGGGCTTTTAACAAGGCATGTAAATGTCAATATACTAGCTGGAATGATCTCTAAAACGGAGTTGTTTGGACCATGTTGTTATTGTAGTAGTAGAAATGATGTTGGAAGTGGTTATGTTTGAGCCATGTTATTATTGTAGTAGAAATGATGTTGGAAGTGGTTATGTTTGAGCCATGTTATTATTGTAGTAGAAATGATGTTGGAAGTGGTTATGTTTGAGCCATGTTATTATTGTAGTAGAAATGATGTTGGAAGTGGTTATGTTTGAGCCATGTTATTATTGTAGTAGAAATGATGTTGGAAGTGGTTATGTTTGAGCCATGTTATTATTGTAGTAGAAATGATGTTGGAAGTGGTTATGTTTGAGCCATGTTATTATTGTAGTAGAAATGATGTTGGAAGTGGTTATGTTTGAGCCATGTTATTATTGTAGTAGAAATGATGTTGGAAGTGGTTATGTTTGAGCCATGTTATTATTGTAGTAGAAATGATGTTGGAAGTGGTTATGTTTGAGCCATGTTATTATTGTAGTAGAAATGATGTTGGAAGTGGTTATGTTTGAGCCATGTTATTATTGTAGTAGAAATGATGTTGGAAGTGGTTATGTTTGAGCCATGTTATTATTGTAGTAGAAATGATGTTGGAAGTGGTTATGTTTGAGCCATGTTATTATTGTAGTAGAAATGATGTTGGAAGTGGTTATGTTTGAGCCATGTTATTATTGTAGTAGAAATGATGTTGGAAGTGGTTATGTTTGAGCCATGTTATTATTGTAGTAGAAATGATGTTGGAAGTGGTTATGTTTGAGCCATGTTATTATTGTAGTAGAAATGATGTTGGAAGTGGTTATGTTTGAGCCATGTTATTATTGTAGTAGAAATGATGTTGGAAGTGGTTATGTTTGAGCCATGTTATTATTGTAGTAGAAATGATGTTGGAAGTGGTTATGTTTGAGCCATGTTATTATTGTAGTAGAAATGATGTTGGAAGTGGTTATGTTTGAGCCATGTTATTATTGTAGTAGAAATGATGTTGGAAGTGGTTATGTTTGAGCCATGTTATTATTGTAGTAGAAATGATGTTGGAAGTGGTTATGTTTGAGCCATGTTATTATTGTAGTAGAAATGATGTTGGAAGTGGTTATGTTTGAGCCATGTTATTATTGTAGTAGAAATGATGTTGGAAGTGGTTATGTTTGAGCCATGTTATTATTGTAGTAGAAATGATGTTGGAAGTGGTTATGTTTGAGCCATGTTATTATTGTAGTAGAAATGATGTTGGAAGTGGTTATGTTTGAGCCATGTTATTATTGTAGTAGAAATGATGTTGGAAGTGGTTATGTTTGAGCCATGTTATTATTGTAGTAGAAATGATGTTGGAAGTGGTTATGTTTGAGCCATGTTATTTTTGTAGTAGAAATGATGTTGGAAGTGGTTATGTTTGAGCCATGTTATTATTGTAGTAGAAATGATGTTGGAAGTGGGCATGATTGGGCCAGTATGTCTTTGTATCGGCAAAAGTTATCTTGGAGATGGGGATATTTGGGCTATATATTGTCCATGAAGTTGTAACTGTCAAACACCTTCTCCTGGCATGGCTATAATGTTGATAATTCATAGAGGAAAAAAACCTTCTTGCACTTTAATGGAAAGAAAAAAACAAAAAAGAATTTACAACAGTGTTTCAAGGGTAATGGTTTGTTTGTGTTTTATGTCCTATAAACAGCTATGGTCATTTAAGGAAGTGCCAGGTTTTGGTGGTGGTGGGGGAAAGCCGGAGTTCCCGGTGAAAAAAACCCGTTCTACGGCCAGTACCTGGCGACTGCCCCACGTAGGTCTCAAACCCGCGACCCAGTGGTGGAGGGCTTGTGGTAGCAGAATGTCCGATGCCTTAACCACTTTGCCACAGCAGTCCCATTTAGTGGTTGTACAAATATAACTACTTTGGAATTTCTTATAGTTTTGCCTGGAATAGGGATCCTTAGGTATACCTCTATAGATTTAATACAGTTTATTTAGTATCATTAATGTGGATGTTATCGGTAAGTCTCCATGGATTTGGTTTGAAGTAAGCATCAGTGCATCTGTATTCATTGAAATTAACAAGGACAAGGCATTGATCTTTCAATTTCTTCTGGCTCTATAAAAGAACTAAAAATCTTGACTTGGTTCATTGTGTGATAAATCTTGTCATAACTTTCCAGTACAAGTAAGTAAGATTAGTTGAAAGATTTAATGATTTTGACTGGAACTAATGATTTTTAATATTCAAAGTCTCAGACATAGGTGTAAAATTGTCTAGCTCAGGCACTCTCTTTGGCTGTTAGTTTCCAGAGTCCATACTTACACTGATGCACTACAGAAAGCTGTAATAGGAATATGCTTAAAATATAATAAATGGACCCAACCCTACGAAACCTGAACAGCTTAGCCAGTTGTCAAGTTTTAAAACTTAAATCTTTTATGTAGTATGGTTTAAAAATTAAAAGCTAAAATTATATGTATAGAGATCAAAGCGACCATTCAAAGACAAAAATATACAAAAAAATGGGATATGGTTGTCTACTTATAACATTTATACATATGGAAAGACACAGTTTGGGCCAAAATATTCAGTAAGTCTGCTCTTAAAATATGTTATGTACCTTTGCAAGCTTAAATAAGATGGACACTGGTCATCAGTAGCCATGGTCATGTGATTACATCCAAATGGAGAGCTGATTGAACACACATCTAGTACTGGACAGTAGTACCGGTTGATGTGGTCAGTGGTTCCACTAAAGGAGCTAAGTGGTCTGAGGTTATTGATGTGTTCCCCCCCCGCTGGTAGATTGATCAGCATGAAAGATGTTCTCCGTGCTGTTAAGTGTGTTAGTGTAATCTGTTTTGTGTCGGTTAGAATTCCAGCAGGCAAAATCTTCATGACTTCTCCTTGCTTCCCCACATCCACTTCCTTTCCCCCCTCCCCCTTCCTTTCTGAATGCCTCCTTCCCTCTTTGTCTGCTGAAACATATAGATCTAGCCATCACTACATCAGCATCCTTGTCCTTGAACCATTCCACCATCATGTGCACCCCAAGCCCTAGGAACAAACAAAGCAAAACAACCTTTACCAGATTAAAAAAAAAAAAAAAATACTCCTTCTCTTTCATATTTCTTCCCTAAGCATCTTGTTCCCTTTCTTCTTAAAACCAAAAGGCAGACCATCAACATACCCTTTTGCTTGCCCAAACCAAGACACAAACACAACTAAACCAAATATCTGTACCCTGCCTCAGTCATCCTTCTGCCTTGTTTTAATAACTTCCCTTTCCCTATGAACATCCAGCTGTATCTTGGATAGGGGACGTCAATAGTTCAGAGTGGTGTCAGAACCTATGTCTTACTACTGTAGGTGTATATCTGGGATAGGGACTGTCCAGTTTTCAGGGTCGTGTCACACCCTATGTCTTACTACCTTGGATAGGGAATGCCCAGTGTTTATGGTGGTGTCAGACCCTATGTCTTACTACTGTAGGTGTATATCTGGGATAGGGAATGTCCAGTTTTCAGGGTCGTGTCCCACCCTATGTCTTACTACTCTAGGTGTATCTGGGATTGGGGACATCTAGAATCCAGAGTGGTGTGTGACCTTATGACTTACTACTGTAGGTGTATATCTGGGATAGGGAATGTCCAGTTTTCAGGATCGTGTCACACCCTATGTCTGTAGGTGTATCTGGGATTGAGGACATCTAGAATTTAGAGTGGTGTATCACCTTATGACTTACTACTGTAAGTGTATCATCTAGAATTCAGAGTGGTGTATGACCTTATGACTTACAACTGTAGGTGTATCTGAGATGGTGGACGTTCAGTGTCTGACCCAGTGTTTTCCTTACTGTCGATAATATCCCTTTGTGTATTGGAGATCAGAGTTGTCCAACAGCAAACCCAATACTAACAACATTGATTAGTTGGTTTCCACCACTGGCTTGTCTATGGGAATTAGTGTCTACATCCCTTGTCCAGGGACACAAATCCGATCAGATATGTCCATCTAGGGATGTCTTCATTATAATGCTACCATGATGATAGGGTACAGGATCCCTATCAAGTCAAGTTGTTGAATAACAAGTGATCGAAAAGGAGAAGGGAGGGGGAGGGGGGAAGATGACAATTTTAAGATCCTTAATTAAAACTATCTAAATGGATGCTGTCTCTGATATCAGTTTTAAAACCAGTCTCCCCTCAATTCACTAATGGCACCCAGCAGTTGAATTAACCTTTTTTGGTTCAGGAAAACTAGTGCTTGGGTTTAACTTACTATTTCCGATTTAAAATTCGTCATCCATTTCTTTTTCCTTCTCTCCGATTTATTCCTCTCCTCCCTGTCAAGATCAGAATGGTGCCCCGAGGACAGGAGATCAAGGTCAGACCCAGTTTGCAGCAGTTGATAGCCATTATTGTGTTAGTAACATCAGGAGCTGGCTGTAGCAGAATTTCTGCAAATTTGTATTGATTGTAAGTGAATGCTCATTTCAAATGAGATTTTATTCAGTTTTCAGGGATTTTTGTTTAACCCAAACAAGCACGGGTCCTTCAGGCAAATTCTTTCGAAGAAAGACCTGCACAATATTGAAGCCAAAAATTGGCATGACTAAGTGTACATGTAAATTTCAGTTCAGTGGTAAGTTACCAGCTATAAATTGTATACATGTTGGTCACTCTCCATGATCATTTTGTCAGTGAACAGCACAGTCAAAAAGCTGTAATTGGATGATAATTATCACCCCACAACAGCTAAACTATTGTATTGTACGTATCTCTGTTGACGTTCAATAAGCAGTAAGTATCTCTGTTGACGTTCAATAAGCAGTAAGTATTTTGGCAGAATCTGCAACTTCACCAATGTTTTAGCACTGGTCATCACCTGTTATTCTGTTCTACAAATTTTGTCTATAACAAATTAATTTCTCTTGTCCCTAGGGTCTATTTTATAGAATTGTTTTGCTGTATTCCATTCCTTGTAATTTTGAAGTCTTGAAAATACGTGACAAATTCCAGAGGATTAATTTCCTTGAAATTGCGGCCGCAATATTTTCATTTGGAATGAAAATATTTTTTTATTCAGGGGTCTGAATTCCTGATTCTGTCAGATACAATTGAACAATGATGATGAATGGTCTAACATTCATTGCTAAAATGTTAAAAACGAAAAATGCAGAATGAAAAAAATACAACTCGATCTGCATAGAAATTAACATGCTTAGTCAGATCTCTGGTGCACAAAACTGGTCTGTTGCTGTGTTAACTTATTCACCCCTACATAATTAAACTGGACTTGCCCAATCTTTGATTTGGTAAGGTTCAAATGAGATTTTAGGGGTGAAGTTTAAAGTGTTTCATCACTTGGTCTGCTGGCTGTTTGGCTTGACTTCTCAGAAAGCTCAGATTTAAGATATAGAGTTGAAGGTCAAAGCAATTTCATAAACACTTATTCCATTCAAGTTGAGAGAAAAAAAGAGATAAGTTTTTCAATTAAAATATCAGGCTATGGTTAATTCATCGTTCCTCAACATCAGTATATATGTTTGAACGTCCTTAGTGATTGTTTTGAATAAATTCAGATATCTTAAAACTTGAATTGATTATTCAGAATCATTTATAAGTATCATATCTTTCGGATATACAATAACTGAATTCAAATATATCATACAGAATAATACATGTGATGGTGTGATGGATTAAGCACTATCTGCTATGCTTTGCCATAACCAGAGAATCTAGAAGGAATGAGAATTGGTTTTACATGCATATAGCTGTTGGGGTCATGTAACGTAATTAGAAATCCTGGGGGTTATATAGTTGTATATTAATCAGAAACCCATATCAGTTCTAGCAAGGGAATACTAAAACAGGTTTATTTGGAAAGAGAAGAAGTATGCCTATGAATTTGTTTGAACATCTGCAGTCTTGCTGGGAGGGGTTTTATGTGGTCGTCTGCAGTATTAGATAGAAAATCACCTAAACAAACAGTAAACCTTCTGATATTTATAGGCCTGCACTGAGCACATCCAGGATTTGTTACCTAGAAAATCCATAATGGTTTGTTTCATCTCCAGATTCAGTCGTGGCTAGGGCACCGTACTAAAATATGTAGACATTGACTTAGCGAAGCTTTCCCGGTTCTCTACATGGTCGAGTGGGCGGAAAGATCTAGAAATGTAGTTCACCTGTTGTGACAAGGAGTTTGTTTGGAAATGTAGTGTACAGTATTAATTTGCTAAGCATTGCGTAAAATTGCCAGGACGCCATATTGTATCATGTGAAATTTCGGTACCTATTTGTACGTTATAGGGTAAAGGCTGGTACATACTCAACTACAGGTTAAGTTAAAAACTTACCTGTTATGACAACGAAGGAAACTATTTAGATATGAATTGTAATTTTGAACAGTTGTAACTAAACTTATCTATCACAGGCCGTGTCGCTACCTATTTGTACAGCTACGGGTAGCTTTATATAGGTAAGGAAAAAAATATGTAATCAGGATGAGATAAAACTTGAGAAAAAAATTGTTCAGATAAATTGAGATAGATTTTATTTAGTTTGCTTGGAGTGCTTGTAGTATCGATATATCTTTGCTGATTCCTATACATACACACAGCTGGGTAGAAAAAAGAATTGAAAGGTGAAGAAATATCTTTATGTAACTGAATTTAATCTGTTGTAACCTAAATTTGGTAGTGAAAAACATTGTATGTTTCATTTAATTGCCAGGATGCCTGTTTAGTAATAAAGCATGTCTTTTGGGGGAAAGTTGGTATTGTTTATATGTAATTTCATGGAGATATTACAAAATTCCTGAAAAATGTAGAAAAAAGTGCAGAAATCATGAAATATTAAGATGTTTATGATCTTGCATTTATCCCCTAAAAATGTTTTGTTGATTTCATCATCATATATACAGTGTATCAACGGCTATTGTCTTACCAACT
This sequence comes from Mizuhopecten yessoensis, assembly GCF_002113885.1. Classification (NCBI taxonomy): domain Eukaryota; kingdom Metazoa; phylum Mollusca; class Bivalvia; order Pectinida; family Pectinidae; genus Mizuhopecten; species Mizuhopecten yessoensis. The sequence continues at coordinate 2,080,506 of NW_018408629.1, forward strand.
CCTGCATATTTTTTAGGTGACTAGTCATCGAAATGACACACATGAACAAATTCACTGGTTGCGCTATATGAGTCTGAATGCTGTCATTATTTACAAACTCCTACATATTTTGAAGGTGATGAGTACATATCTTTATAGTCTTGGAAATTTCACACATAAACACTGCACTGGTTGTGCTATATAAATCTGAACATACTATCTATATTTACCAATGTGGAGAAAGTGTTTGGATAGATCATTGAACAACTGTAGATGAATTACTAATATTTTAACCCATTCACCCCTAAAATCACATTTGAACCTTACCAAATCAAAGACGGGTCAAGTCCAGTTTAAACATATAGGTGGTGTCAATGAGTTAATAGGAATCAACTTCGCAAATGCTGATAACAGTAAGATCAATTGATTGTGTTGTGTTTGATTGACTGTGCTTGGTAGGAGAAAGCCCAGCTATGTGTTTGATCCATCCTGTATCCATGTGGCTGCACAGAGCATATTGACCTGATTTAATTGTGAGAGATGATGTCAGATAGACGGTTAAACTGTCAACACTGTAACTTTCACTCTAACCCTTCTGTGGTTCGTTTCCTCCACAAAAGGCTTGTTAGCTTGATCCATTTTGGATTAGTTTTCCCAAATTGTGTTGCTTTCCTTCAACAACAACAAAATCAACAATTTTCAAGAGAATGCATTTCACTCACTGAAGCATTAATAAGTACATAAGCTCAATGAAGTCTATATGTTGTTTTGCATAGACATCTATGCTATTTAAACAATATCATGGTCTCATCAAGTTGACCATACTTTTGGAAAAGCAGAGGGAAATAGGTATGATGACAGAGATATGACTGTGAGGGGGATGTTCTAGTTCAGTTAGTTTGGGCAGGGATGTATTGTTTTTGGTGATTTTACTCTGTGAGGAGGTGATGGCAGAGTGTGTTCCTCGGTCAACTAGTTTATCTCCTACATGATTATTGTCCTGGTGGCTCCTGGTGCAGGTATATACACTCCATCACCACTGTTTGGGCTGTCATTAGTTTTCCACGGGAGAATACGTTTCATGGCCTCATCAATTGATGACATTTTAGCCATAGAGTTACAATGTCTCTCCTCGGGTTGAATTAGATATTTCAGCTGTAGAATAACAATTTCTCCACTTTACTAAAAATTTGCTTTTCCAGCAGTACAATATCTCCCTTCTAGTTGATGACCTATTTCAGACATATAATTACAATTCTTGCCAATCTTGTTAAATTTACTAATAAGCAAGTAAAATATTACCATTTCAGCATTTACAAAATGTTTATTAAGCATTCATTTATACCCATACTCCAACTTTGATGGAAATGGAGCTTAACACAAAAGTGTTACCACAGAAATTGAGATAAATGCAAAGTCTAAACAAAGTCAATCAATTAGATCACAGTGACCTATATTTGATATATCCACATACAAGTCATTAAATTTTGTATGTGGATATATCAGGTGAAGTACCACATTAAGATATCAAATATAGGTCACTGTGATCTAATTTATTGACTTTGTTTACCAATGGTAATGACTGGTAGACTTGTAGAATTAACTCGTTTACCCCTGGAGACACATTTGAATTCTTCCAATTCTTGGATTGGAATAGTCCATTGCGAAATTTCGGGGCTGAAAGAGTTAAAGTAATGGAGCTAAATGCAAAGTCTAACCAAGGTGTTAGACAAACAGATAAATATGGATGGACTGACAGAAAAGACAAATACTTACTGCCTCCTTCACTGGTCTGCAGCAGCATAAAATGGCACTGTGAACACAGCTCAATCATTATAACTTCAGCTTTTGAATAAAATCCATAATAAAGCCAACACGAATCATCGGTAGCTTTGTTAGACTATTGTCAAACATTTGGTTGGCTAATACATTCAAGTCAAAGCTTTTGGTGGGCAAGAGTTGTGTCAGACCTGTTAGTGGCCTCATTAATTAGAAAGACCATACTTCAGGCCTTTCTGTAGATAGACCATGGAGAGTATCTTTTTAACTCCCGAAAATGATCTTAAGTTCTTTGGTTTGTAAGGAAATGTGTTTTTGAGATGTGTTTTGACCCTCCAGATCATATAAATCGTTTTCCATGTATTTTATTAAGACAAAAAAGGAAAAGTATCGACCAGTATTGCAGTACTAGCAACAAGTTTCACTATTCTTTCCAATAGTGAAACAGACAGTGAACATTTCCAATACCCCTGATAGTACAATAACACACCAAGTTTGGCTGCTGTTAAGTTACCTTCTTTCTCATTGTGCCTAAAAATTGATAGATTTCTAAATGATCTGAACATGTTTTATTAGAAATCAAGAATGACTGTACTTTGAGTAACTACAATGGGTTGGGTTAAGAAGATGATATAAGGACTCCTCAAAAATATGATTCATATATCCACATTTAGAATTCAGAACAGCTCCAAAGATTCTAAGCCAGGAGTTTTGTGGAAGAAACAGTCACCTGAATACAGTTCTTTTGAGCAGTGACTGTTTTTGTTGGAATGAAGTGATTCATAGTTTGTGTTTATTTTTTTCTCATATAACAGATATAATTCATCCAAAAGAATTAGATTGGGAAATCTTGAATTTTAGGAATAATTCATTAATGTTTGCATAAACTACCAAAGATAATCTCCATCAAGTCTTGTTTTGCACTAAAGATGTATCAGAATGCCTAGGGAAAAGATCTGGGATGAAAACATTTGACATTACGCTGCTGGTGCTAGGTTTTGCTTATCTGAAAAAGAACACAAAGCAGGTTAAAAAATTTGCGAGGAAAGTTCCGAAACTGGTGTGTCAGATCCCCTGGGATGACCAGCCTACATAAAACTTGGTTTTTGAGACCACCTATATATATTATGCTGGTCACTGGTTCACACCACATTGTAGTGGCGTTGTTAAATCGACCACGTCTACAGGTTGTGATATACAGATGGTACATCAAGATTGACCACGTGAAAATTACCTACTGATATAGCCAAAACAAACCATGTCAATTCTTTGTGAAGATGTGAAAGGCCTGATTGCTACAATTAATCACATGTGTTTGTGATGTAGCCTTGTGGGATGGAGGATCGAAACAACTAGATCTCATTATACTGGCTGGCAGGCAAACGTCTAACTCAGGCTGTATGAGTGCCGATCCATGATGTTGTTTGGAGGTGTTTGCCTCCGCTGTGTGAGCAACCATCGTCTATAGGTTCTTTACTGAATGGCGTACTTATCTCATGATTCCAAAGGCTGTATAATTGTTGAAGACTGTCTAATGAAAAAAAAGTATATATAATTATATAGCTCTCCCGTGTGTGTAATGAAAAATATATGTGGATTGTTCCAGCAATATTTACTGGTAGAAATATAGGAGTGCGTGGGCCATCCCATGGGCTATCTTGTAGTCGTCACACAGACAATAACGATACTCTTGGAGCCATCAGACTAGGGATCACATTTGAAACAGCTGCTTAGAAGCTTGTATGAAATAAGAATTCAAGTATTCGTAAGAGAATTCCTGGTAACAGATTTGAAGTAGAATACAATGCTAGTAGCAGTTTAAAATGGGGGTAGTGTTTATTTTTGGTAATGATTTGTTTGACAGAGGTTGTATATTAGGTGATCAATGTTTCATGAAAGATGAAAATCTGTATATAGTTCTGTCACAACCGAATGCAATTAGTTGTTTGTGTTATTTAAAACTAAATGATTTAGATCGGATTCTTATACTTATATCTGTTTATTGTTAATTTGTTTACAAACAAAGTAGATATTTATTACTAGCAAAAAGAATGTTTTGTCAACACATTAAAAGAGATTTAATTTGGCTTGTTGAAAACCTATACTGATGAGGTATAACATGGACCTTGTGTTTAAAACAACCTCCAGTGTTGTCCCTATTCTATGGTTATCAACTGTAGGCAAATTACCATATCCTGGGGTCTAATCGGATTCTGGCAGGATGGACTGGGTTTTTTTAACCAAGTAATGAATCCTTTCCTTGCTTTTGATACATGCAGGGGGATTAGCTGGATGGAAAATCCTTTTTACTTATATTGAATTTGGAAGGGTTTTTGCTTTCCAGTTTTGAGAAATCTTTTTTTTTCTGTATTTCTCCTTTAAAGGTTTACATCATTAGATTTTTAAAAAAAATGTTCGCTTTTAGTGCAGATAACGTGTTACATTTTGAAGGATCGAGAAATTATATGTTTGTCTATAGGAAATTGACTGATATCAAACCAGAAAAAGAAAAAATACATTCACACCATATAGGAGCGTTCTACCCAATTTATGATTGAGTTATCTCCCTTGTTTGTACAGACAATACACTGATTTGCCGGTTTATCATCAGTTAACCAACAACTATCAGCAAAGGTTCTGATGTGTCCCATCAGAAGAAAATTATATCAATAACTGGTCAGAGATGAGAATGAGATTGAGATATTTTACCTCCCTCTCACTTGAGTTATCTCCCCTGTAAGTGCAGGCAGTATGCCGATTCAGCAGTCTTTCGTGGCCATGAGCTGACCAGATGTGAGGCCATGGCTGATAAAGTTATTAAACCAGTGTAAAGCAAGTGTTTTTAACACCCAGAATAACTTGTTAGAAGCATCGTTAGCTTTCATTTAATCAGTAATTCAAAATGACTGCCCAGGACACCTTCTAATTATCCTTACTAGTACTTTTATAGCAAAATCAAAAAAAAAATGTTTCTGTCTAATATGGTCCTTTTGTTACCAATCTCACATGTATACTTTTATTTTGGCTTGCTGATAGACTTTAAACAAATGTGATCCAGATTAAATCAGGTGTAGATATAAAAACAAGGGCAGTAGCACTTAATTATCCCTAAAAACCTGCAAATTCCAGGAGATCCAGCGCTTTATTGTTGGATTTTGTCTTTTTTTTATCAGGAAACATGGCATCAATACCAAAATGTTGATTGAATAGAATCTTGTTGGTGTAATGTAGTTTTTTTAGTGATAAAATAAAGTATTTCTTAAGAAAATATAGTTCAGACACACTTTATTGAAGATGCTGAATATGCACAAAATGTCGAAACAAAATATGTTAACTTTTTATTGAAATGTTGCTAAAAACGATGTGCAGAAGATGTCGTTAAGATTGATAGCAATTGTATTATACATTGACAATGATTTGGAGGTTGTCTGGGTAAGAACACTCTGTCTGAAATAAAAGTGCATTAACTTATTCACCCCTACATATTTAAACTGGACTTGCCCAGTCTCTGATTTGGTAAGGTCCAAATGTGAATTTAGGGGTGAATGGGTTAAAGGCCTTAGGACATCTTTTGGTTAGTCTGTGTATCCATTCAACTCAGTGGTTACAGCCCTTCTGTAAGGTTGGGGGGGAAAGTATCAATATTTCATCTCTACCGTTTGGCTGTCTAGCCCAGTAAGTGTTGTCTAGTCCACTTAAAAGGTTACTAAAGATTAACAGTGTAGATGTCAGTCAGTCTGTGGGGGAAACGTCTGAATAAATATAACAAACACTCTCTACAAGGATACATCCAATGTGTGGGACACCCAGAACCTCCACTACAATATATCCATTGGGTCGGACAAGGATATCATTCAAATACAGAATATCCACAATTCAAATGGCTCGAGAAGGATTCAAATGTAGAATTTCCTCAAGGATGCAATGGTCTGGACAAGGATTTATACCCAGAATCTCCACTAGGATACATACCCAGAATCTCCACTAGGATACAATAAGCATTTCTTAACCTAAATTTGTTATGAAATCCCTTAGCTAAGACTTTCTTAAATGTTTGTTTCAGGAAATCTTTTATATATTCACAGTCGACGTCCTTAACAGTTTTGAAGAAATCTTGGAAAAATCAAATATTTTTAAAGTTAAACAGCTTAGGATGTAGCAGAGTATTACAATATTTTAATTTACATGTATATGTAAAATAGGTTAGTGGACTTGTGGAATAGGTTTGTCCAGCTGTTAAGGATATTGAAAAGCTAGTGGTGTTTGTCAGGGTTGTGTGTTTACCCATCACCTGTGCCCATTGTCCAGGTTGTAAATGACCGTCTGACTCACCCAGCCACTGTTAATGAAATATAGGAAGCAAGAAATTTATGAGGTCAGTTCGGAGAGATAGGGAACATAGCACCAATGATATGTAGCAGTCTTTCCATAGGGTCTACCGGTTTCTACATTCACCCAGACAGGGGTTATATAATGCTGGACAGGTGAATCCAGCCAGGTAGATTGTTAACGAGTTTCTGGGTATTGTATCGAAAGATTTGTGTAGGGAAAGACTCATGAAAGTTAGTGTGACATTTGAGAAATGGGTTGGATTTAGATTCTGATAGTCCATAACTATTGTCGCAAGATTTATTCTCGGAATATTTATGCCCCCATAGAAAAGGAATTGATGTGATACCAGAGTGGGTTGATGGGTCGAAAATAAAAAGAGCACATAATTGGACTAGGCTAGTGACAAAATGTCACAATGGGGAGTGACAGGATGAAAAAGTAGCCAGATTTGATGTGGAGTTTGATAATGGGTACATGTTAATCATACCAACATGTACAGTGAAAACGTGGTATGTCAAAGTCACGGGGATTGTGAACATTTTTTGGAGGTAATTGAGTTATATATAATATCAGAGTTATAATTTATAGCAATAGACTGTTGTCAGACAAAAATAGACTTATAAGATGAAACCATAGGTTAAACTTTATGATAGCTTAGAGATTAAATTGAAAGTTAACTTTGAAGTTAACTAATTCACCCCTACATATTTAAATTGGACTTACCCAGTCTTTGATTTAGTAAGGTTCAAATGGGACTTTAGGAGTGAATGGGTTCAACCGCAGAATAACTTCGATACTAAACTTGTGCTAATTTTGAGACAAACTATAAATTAATTTTGACATTGAACTATCAGTTAACTTGAAGGCTTCATTAAGTTATATATACTTTATATATTTTACAACAATTATGAAACAAGTTATTTCAACTTATATTAATCACTCTTGTTGGCCCGGATGTTTGCGCGTGGGGGGTCTATGTGTGGGAGGAAAACAGAGTACCCAGAGAAAACCCACGTGGTCTTGCAGGTTACCCCAACCTTTTCACATCCGATCGGGGAATCGAACCCTGACGCCTTGGTAAAAGGCAAGTGAGCTATCCACTGCACCACCCGACCACTTCATTAAGTTGTATAGAACATTCATAAATAATGTTCCTTCATAGTTGTTAAGATTGAATAATTTACAAGGAGATAGATATGTGATCAACTTCATTAAGAAATTTTACATAATGATGCTCATATTTCTGCCATCACCTTTAAAAAGTAAAGTAAATGAATTGAAACTTTTATGGATTATGTTTTTAACCCATTCATCCCTAAAGTCACCTTACCAAATAAAAAAACTGGGCAAGTCTATTTTAAATACGTAGGGGTGAATGAGTTAAGCATCAAATTACACCAGATATTCATAATTTACTAACACTGACCTTGCAAATTTTTCCATGGAGGAGAAACCTTCTCACAAAATCTTTCAATTTATGTTAAGAGGTACTTTTAATGACCGGTATTTGACATGGTTATGTAGAATGTCATAGTTTAGCTGCTCTATGCCTCTGATTAATTGAAATTTGGCAAAAAGTGTTGAAGTAAAGAATTTTATTGCTTTCAAAAGTAAAAAATGGCCATGGTTAAGACTGCTTAAGATGCATCAATCTTACAGAAGACAAATAATTTCAGAAATCAGATGAGAAAAACAGGCACTGTAATTGTTATATATTTGTGACATGTTTTTGTTGTATTTTAGAAATGAAAGGGATTTGATCATGAATTAATTAAGTGATGTGGTGATGAATTTAAATTACTGAAATCTGATGATGCATTACCTGTATAGTGTCACCGCAAAATCATAATTTTTTATTCAAAGGAAAAAAATCGAATTGGAAATTTGTTCATTAATAATACTTTGTTAATTGGCAAAACCTGCACCTTTTGAAAAAAGAAAAGATTAATGAGCACACCTTGATAAAAAATTACGTTGTGACACCTGAACAGAACTGAAATGTACTTTAAGATTGTAAATTACATAAGAAATAAATGAATTATGCAACATGTATCTCCTTTTTTCAAGAATATGGTGATAATAACGTTCGTGTTGTGAAGAGATCAAATTATTTTTATGATCAGCTTTTGAAGGATATTCACCTCTTGTTGGAGTCAATCCATCGTGAATAATTTATTCATTACGAAATAATAATGTTATCACACCATATCATCATATATTATAATGGTACTTGTCAATTTTGTTTTTAAATTTAAATAAAGAAATGTTCAACTTGTACTTTTGATTCAGAGCAATCATTTTTATTTTATTTGGTAGACTTCCAATTGGTTTCACAAGTATCTTAACATTTCCTGATACAGAATGTCAGCGATATGATAAAACAAATTACCTTGACACACTGTTACAGTTAAGCTTTTGAAAAAGATTGTGTTGAATCATACTAGATAATTTAGTTTTTTTCAAACTTTCCTTTTTTCTAACATCTAAACTAAGAATTGTTTTCTGGCTATGTAGAACCTATTGCAACCTTGGGTTATATTGAGAATAGACGGTAACCTTCCTTGGTTGTAAAAATTGATACTGAAGCATCCAAGTCCACTTTTCTTTTCTTATTTTTTTCCCAGTATTTTTTTTATTAAGAACGAATGAATTTCTCGACTCCTTGTTACAGAGCATCTATCAGGAAATTGTGTTTGCGCAAAATTAAATAATTTAATAAATTTTCTTTTGTAGAAAAAACTCTGACATATGATTATATCAAGACATGCAAACATGTAATTTCTTTTGTGGTGAAGAAAAATGTTTGGTCCTTTGAAAAAATATATTTGCTATGTAGAACAAATTGGATGATGATATGTTGTAAATGGAGCGTATACTTTATATGTGTAAATTTTTGTAAAATCTAACCCCTGGAATCCATTTTTTTTGGCAAAGTATCAGATGTAATTCCAATTTACATGTTAATATCAATAGCAACACGATAAAACATGCTGGAGGAAATTGGCAACACCAAAAATGATACGGCTATCAGTAGGGATATCTATCGGAGCTCTCCTGTCAGTGGTTTCATGCCAAAGAAAGTAGGTCAGGAGGACCTGACATGTGTAAAAGTATAAATTTATGAACAACTTATATCATCATAAAAAAAAGGAAAGACATTTTTTGGATGGACAGGTTTTACGTGGTCTCCAAAACCAATGTTGAACCCTCACAGCAAAGATACGTTGTGAGGCAATAAAAGAGTGTAAATCTTGAATTTTCTCCATCAAATAGAATTGATTTCTTATCATTCCTACATAAACGATGGTGGCATACATACAGCACTGGAGGAGGAGATAAGAAACGGTGGCTTATGCTGTGTTGATTTTCTGTTTGAGGATTATTTTTTGTTTTTTTTAATGTTTATTTCAAATTTTTTCTTCATTTGAAAAGTTTTTTGTTTTATGTCTTACAAGACATCTTTTGCGCATTACATGTTTTGTACTATTTACAGAGCATTTATTACAAAAAATTCACAGCATAATGTACTAAAAAAATGTATATCTCTGATTGTACTACAAAAATGTTACAGCATTGTACGACAAAATCTGGACAGCATTTTACTACAAAACATTAACTGTATTGATTGTACTTCAAAAATATTCTTAGCATTTTACTGCAAAACATTTACAGCATCGTACTTCAAGATATTTGCACTTCATCTGTGTTCCCTCATTTGAAAAATACCTCCTCACACTTAGTTTGTCACTTGTCCATTTGACGGCTTGCCCTTGAAGTTTTGCCAGCTAATGAGATTATTCCAGAGATCCCCCGATTCTCACTCTGGAATCATGTAGGGATATTGTGTTAAAGACACGTTTCTCGAGGACTTTCAAAGGATTCTAATAAAATCTTGATTAATTTTTAAAAAGCTTTGAATGTAAAACAGTGTCTGACCTTCTAGAGAAATCGATGCATTAACCAAGTAAAACAGAGAGCTTTTATCATTTAAAAAATTGTGAGAGAAAAACCCCTGATGTATTTGTTTACGAACACTGAACAAGTATCGATGCTTGAAAACAGACTATGTGTTAAGTGAGCCTCTGAGGATGAAATTACTTTTTAACTCATTCACCCCTGAAGACACATTTGAACTCTTCCAGTTCATCGGTTGGAATAGCTCATAATGAAATATCAGGGGTGAATGAGTTGAAGGACAAAAAAGACGTTCTCGAAGCAAAGATTTTGATGTGCTTGTTTAGATGAATAACTGTATTAAGAAAGTGGCCTTGACTCTGCTAACTTATCCCTCCTGTATCTGTGGAAAATGTATAGTAAAACATGGGATCATAATTTGGACATGTGTACACTCCAGAACGCATTCTTTGGTTATAGCCGGATAATTTAGAATGATGAGATGATGGTAGTTAACAAAGGGATCTCAGACTGAAATAACTCTAAAAAGACAACAAAAAACAAGGTTATATGATGACTATGGTAATACAAATTTTGAATGATGAGATGAAGATTATTCAAGGGAGATACAGAAGTCTAAAAAATAAATTTCAAGTGGCATCTTTATGGTGAATATGGTAACAGTTTCATCAGATTAAAAGGATCACAAGAGAGATAACTCTAAAACAAATTACCGGTAGCATCTCTAATATGGCAGCTATATATAGTAACATAATTTTTGAATGATGAGATGACGATTATTAAAAGGATCTCGAGGGAGATAACTCTAAAAAAAGAAAATACAGGTGGCATCTTAATTGTGAATATGGTAACGGTTTCATCAGATTAAAAGGATCGCAAGGGAGATAGTCTAAAACGTATTACAGGAAGCATCTAAATGGTCTATTCCACCTGCCAATAAGAGTCATGGTTTGGTATTGTGGTTTCTTTGCTGTTTTATTATAGACAATAGTACATGGCAATTTGAATGAGCTGTTGGAAATGTAAACCCATAACAAATTAGTTACATTTGACGTGGTAGAATAAAAATAATCAACTTATGTGCGTGCATTATGGTGGAATATATAACTCCATTTAGTTGCGCTGGTGAATGATTAGCTGAACTGTTGCACAATGCAGTAAATACTATATTTAAAAAAGGAAACAGATGTCACTGGTGTTGTGAGGATCAGATTTCAATCTGCACAAAGTCTTTAATTTAACCTCAGTGTTTAAGAATCAGGTTTGACAATTACCGAGTAGGTCAAAACGACATCAAGACATTTTGCATTGAAGATGTAAACATGTGTTTCTCTCCTATGCTGTCAAAGTATCATGTTGAAAGTTTCAGTGAAGATAATTCAGCAGCACACACAAGAGCAGGAATGAAACAGTGTTGATGCAGTTTTGTATATATACATTTGTCTATCATAGTACATGGTGACTATAATACAATACATCTCCAGCACACACGCAGGCATACACACATAGGGAGATATTAGCCAGGTGGCATATAGGACTAGTAGTTAGCGCCTGATAAGGCAGCTTATGCAAATTCCTCAAAATTGTATTAATTAATGTATTATTTAATGTATATTTATTGATTATATAAATTTTATATCTATGTAATGTGAAGGGCTTTAGGGTGGCTTATTCTAGCTAGATAGCATTAGGGCGCTATATCCGATGTATATTTGTTATTTGTATAATTTAAGAAGCGTATTTGACCTTTACCTGTACAGATGTATGTTTATAACTCCTGTTGGACAGTCGTATGACCTATGTGCCTACTGGGGTGATAACAAAATGTGTTTTTAAATGATTTGGATCCCTATGGAAGTGAAATCTACCCTGTAATGTAAACCCCGCGCTTGGCTTAATCTGAATAGAAACACTGGCAAATAAATAGGGGAAAAAGCCTGTTCATATGTACAGCTGTATGCTGAGATTTTACAGATCTACCAAAAGACTTCGTCAACTTTAATCATTTTTATTTTTATTTTTTTACATTCAATAAATTAATCTGAACCAGAAAATATCACAAATTATCTTGTAATTTGAAGATCTTGGATGAGGCTGTAATTCTGTAAAAGTTATGTAGGGAAGTTTAAAGTAGAAAAAGACCTTTAATTGCTACAAAAACCATTAAGCATGGTTAATGTAGTTGAGATGAACTAACTCGCCTCTTGGGCATACTTTCATATCCTCTCCCCCCCCCCCCCATGAATCCTGATGCATAAAATTATGGTTCAATGATCTTAGGATCCATTAGGTCCTGATTTGGTGGCCTTTGGAACCTGACCTGTCGACCTTTGGAACCTGACCTGTCGACCTTTGGGACCTTTAATTAACCCTTCCTGGCTTTTAGCACCCGATGTGCTAATATTACCATTAGACACCTTTTGGGTGTTGAGAGAAATAATCGTGACGTCTTTTTCTAATCTCGGATGTAAAAAATAATCTGATACAAAAATATAAATACCAAATGGTCTGAATGATATACATACCTTTTCAAAATAGTTTATTTTTTATGTAGTTTTACTATAGAGATAATATGTATTGGGGGGGATTTTTTAGATTTTTTAAGTTTTCAATGGAATACAGTTTTGCCTGCATGCAACGTGAAGGAAATAATTATCCTAAACTTCAAAAGTGAGACAATCACTTGAAATGCTGTCTGATTCGGTGGCTTATATTATGTTACTCTAAAATTTGTGTATTTGGTGTTCAACTTTGCCCAGGGCAAGGCTTCTTATCCAGTCTCTGATAAAAAAAGTCTTCATGAAATCTTAATGAACATTTTCATGATCGGAGACCACAAAGATACTGTTACTTCATGTTTTCTCTCAAAACTTTCAACAAATAATTTTTTTGGTCATCGCACCATGTGAAATTGTTTTAAGGACATTTATGGCATGTTTTACGATCTTAGCACTGGTTGCCTAGTTTGCCAACAGGAACCACAAAGGCGACGACAGTTTCGCCATCTTACATCCTGCACTTAAGTGGGATCGGGCAGCCAGTAGGTCAAACCTGTTAAGATGCTGTTAATGGGAAAGGCTCCCATCGCACAGGGATTGATCTTTTATTTTACAAACTCGTAACAGTTGGGGACATGCGATGAGGATCATATAATCTGAATGATCCGTTTTTAAGTTGCACTAACTTATGATTTGTCTATCAGTCTGCATTAAAGAGGGGTTCTTCATGATCAGTTCAACAATATGTTTAAGGAAATTTAAAAATGAATTGTCAAGAATCATATCACTGAGTAAGGTAGCATTTGAAACATTCACATTTTATCAGTGTTTATAATACTGCATACTGGCCGGATATATTCACTGCAGTTTAATGTTCACCTTTTTCGCTCTCCCAAATGAAGACAAATTTATCATTACAGCCAACATTAGTAAACAACATAATATGCACAGTAATTATAAGTGAGGGTGAATACACGGGGGATGGGCGAAAGTTTGACAGGGTGAAAATTTCACAGTATGCAGTAAATAATTTTAAGGCACATCTTATTGTAATATGAAGAATTTTCATTTTGTGTTTTAAGTACAGCAATTTTGAAACTTACCCTAGCCCCAATTAACCAAGGTTCTTCAACATGGAATTGCTTGATTTTCTTTTCCATTTGAAAAGTTGGGAATTTTTCTGAACCCAGAGTACTACTGCTATCCATTTTGAAAGCAACAGGAAGATGAAACAGAAAGAAAGATGTAAAAAAATAGTGAAAAAAACCTCTAGCAGAGTCTAGACATGAACTTGCAACAAAGTTGATATTTTTTTAGATTTATTTATTAATTTTAAAAAGAAAGCCTATTGATTTTGAAGAATGTAAGGTGGGGAGACTTTACTTTTGAGTTTTTTCATGTTATTACTTTTTATGAGAAATATGCATAACACTACATCTGTGCAATGTTTGTGACACAGATTTCATCTTTTTGTATTTCCAGGGTGGAGGAAATTTTCAAATGGCGGGTAGAAGTGGAGGACACAGGATCCAACATAGGAATGGGAAGGATCATTTGGAGTATTGAATACGAACGGGACCATCATCGCCACGAGTCCTACACGTCACAGGGCCTGGGCTCACGAATCGTCTCACGCATCAACATACGGAGTCGAGAACAAGAGAGGATTGTCCCCATATTGAAGGTAAGCAATGCATATTATTATATACGTTCTTGTAATATTTTGATGTATAATATTTCGTATGCGACAATAAGTTGTACCTCAATAAATATAATCTGTGTTTCCAACAGGGATACAATAAGGTTCACATTTTCCACCATATTTGTTTTCATAGTTAACATCATTTGACTTAAGTTGAAAAAATAATTTAGAAGTGTGACAAAGTCGCAATCTACTTAGACAATATATACCTGAAGCTATCCTGTGATATGCCCCCTGGGGCAATTGCAGTCAGCCACTCAAATTAGTGGGGTGAACTTATTACAGGATAATGAAATAACATTTGTCGGCATATCTTCTCAACTGCTATAGAAATAAGGGTAAGTGGGCTTATTCCTAGGGATGGGCATATTGCATTTTACATGGAGATACATTTATATGAACAAACAGCTGGGGATCATGATAACTTTCATTCTGTTTAAGTGTCACCTCAGTACTTATTCTTGTCTTTCTATAGCAAAATTGGTTTAGGGGATTGTGGTGTATGAATTTTTCTTAAATTTGACTTTTACAAAAAGTCATTTTTTTACTTTTACAATTAGGCATTTTCCAATTATTTTTTTTTAAATGCGAACACAACAAAAACCCAGCTGTCTTTAATCATTAAAGAGTTCACTTGAACTCACTTATTGATCTTTTGTTTCCATTACATGATTTAAAAGTATGTACTCTGTAGTTAATTAGAGGAGATCTAGACGTTGTTGCCTTACGGCTTTACTCGGTGTGAAGCTACAATGTGGATTAAACTCGGGGTTGTGTATGTAATTGTTAACTACACTTTCATGAAGCTGCAATCAAACATGCTCGAAATCTGTTGCCATTTCCTGCTAGGAACTCTTTAGGTAATGGAGGTACTTTTAAACTCCATTCTTTGAGATGTAATTGAAAGTACACTGTATATAAAAATTCCGAAGTTTTAGTTGCAATAGGAAAGTATGAAAGATTGGATAGAGAAAGACTGTGCAGATTAGCAAATAATAAATGTCATCAAGGTACACGCAAGCTGTATTACCGGTAGGATGCTCCTAGGGATAATCATTGGATTTAGTATTATTTTTATCATAATTAAAGTTCTGATTTTTTTTCAAAGACGGATTATATAATTTCCAGAAGTTGCCCAGTTGGTTTTGTTTGTTAGAAAACCCCAACACCTTTACTGCTTTATAAATGGAGGAATTCAACGAAGGATTTGGATAAAGAAATCCTCATATTTCTGCTGAGGTGCGAAAATAGTCGCAATACTAAGTGTGTTGTTTTATGAAGAAATATATATAAATAAAATTGTGCCTCTCGTCATTTCCTTGCATTTGGCACCCGTTATTACATCAAATATGGTACTTGCTGTTCATGAAAATATGTGAAAAATGTTCGGTATTTAAAAAAGCAAAATCTTTCAATTTGGTAGTGAAATATTGATGTAGGTAAGTGGAAAGAGGGGAAGTGGTGCGAGTCGGAAATTAGCCAATCCCTTCAGTCCCCCATCATTGATCCTCCAAGGAACCTTATCTAAGAAATACAAGTTTCTATTGAGAAGGAAGACTTGTCTGTAGTGGGCTTGAATTGTTGTATTGTCAAATCAAAGTCCAGGAAGATTCATCATGTCATCCAGCATTCTAGATACCAAGGTTTGTCTGTACTCTAAACTCCGATGTCAGGGCAAACTTGTCTGTTCCATTCTGGGTGTAGCGTTAAAGTCGCTGTTCAATTGATTTCTTCACAACCAACATAGAGAAATTGGAGGAAACAACAGGAAGATAAACGATCACTTACTCAATTTGTTGGGCTTTAAGAAATGTTTTTTTATCTGATTGTTGGTGAGATTTTATTTGTAAACTTACTTTCCTGTAGATTTCATTTGTGAGAACATTTCAAATTTCTATTTCTTGATTCCATTATTTTCAGTTTTGAAAAAAATTCTGTCAAACTTTCTTCTTTACTTTCTTGGAATTGGCAACTGAAGTGTATAATGTGGTTTTCAAATTGATATTCGCCAGCTTTCTGTAATAAATAATTCAGAATATTTGTTGTTTAAATATAGTTGAATCATTGTTTCAACACAAATGTACCTTACAATGGTGATAACAGATGTTGGGTTGTAAATTTAACACTTTGTGTGAATTTTCTACGAGCTTTGTCAAAAGTATTGAATTTTTATGAAGGTTCTCGATTTCAGATGGATAAATGTGAATTACCTTTGTGTAGAGAAACCAGAAATACAAACAGATCCATTTCCCTATTAGCATTGTACATATTTGGTTCTCCAATATACGGGTATACAGCAATCAAATATCATTTAAGAATATTTGTTTTCATTTCAATGAGCTTAGTTAGGACAAACAATTTCTAAACAATACAAACTCTGTGTAAATTACGTTTAAATATCAACACCTTCGATAGCAAATGCCACAAAGTAAAAGAATATATACAATCCCAAAACAATTGCAGTAAGTGTGGTGGATATTTGAAAATCTAGAATATGATGCTGACACTGTGCATCAGCAGAACAAAGTTCGATTCACAGAACAAAAGCATTTATTTAGAAAAAGTAAAAATAAAATAAAAAGCCACTTAATATGGACATTTTGTCAGGTCTTGATGCTAGTGCTGTTTGTATATTTTTGAAAATGTTTGTTTTTCTAAATGCATCATTTATTCACTCCAATGTTTCAAGGCTATTTATTACGCCTACATTGAATTTATACAATTTAAGTTTTAAGGACATTTCTCATACACCTATATTAAAATGATATATCATTTATGATATTATTCACTTCAGAGTTTCAAGGATTTTTGCACACATGCATTTAATTGATCCATGATTAATACACTTCAAAGTTTCAAAGATAGTTCCCGCACCTAAATTGAATTTAAAAAACACTTGAAATAGACACATAGATTTCTCATCAAGTGTCGTTGTAGGGTCCAATTCAGTTTTAATAAAATGTTCAAATATTCGCATACACACATCTAAGGTCGGAACGTTCATAGGGTTTCGGTTACACTATTGATCGGCGAAGAAAGTAGTAGGGCTTCCTGTCGAAATGTGGAATGTTGTTTACATAGTGATTTCCCATTCAAACGTATATTCTATTGATACCCGTTCAGCTTAGGAAATTTAAAGGATCAGTGGCACGTTAAGCCGGCAGCCCTTCAACACCAGGGTATTACCTGAGGTCCTGCTAAAATCCCATTATAGAACGATGGGTATCCAAATAACTGTAAAAATATCTACCTTGCATGAATAAATTGTTTTGTTGAGAAACCTTAGATGTATTGAATTTTTTTTTTTATGTTTGAAACTGAGAAGTCATTGAGATATAGGATTTCTGATTACGATTTCTTTTTTTTTAATTTTCGGCCTCTATTCTCACTCTAGGTTGTAGTGGTATGATTCGTTAATTGTCTATTGTCGATACCTCCTCATTACGAACCATCTACACCCTTCATGTTCCGTTCTGTAATAAATATATAGTGAACATATGGAACATAGAATCTATTTGAACAAATATATGAGCGATGTATCAATAGCTAGATCAATGTATTATGGGATATCGTATTGGGTGTTCTTTGTAAGTGAGAGGAACAGATCCTAATCTTACCTTGCGTAACACTGGGTCTGCATTGTCCAAGTTTCAATTTATTAAATTGGAAATATGTACCAAGGGGATATGGTGAAATTAGTTTTGTTTACTCGCTTGCGTTTAATGCTCATAATGCATCACCACTACATTGACTATACACCATTAGCAAGTCTTGTTTTCTATGTTTTTAAGAATAATTCTATGACAGAATCATGCGATATTAAATTTAGTATGGACAAGGGCTGGTGTTTATAGAATTGCACAATCCATACATTATACAATTATAGCATGTGTTGATGAGGTCAATCAGTGATTTTATTACACTAACAAAGAACAATATTGACCGGAAACGGCACAACCAGGAACAGCAAACAATATATCCTCT
The DNA here is from genome assembly GCF_002113885.1 of Mizuhopecten yessoensis. Classification (NCBI taxonomy): domain Eukaryota; kingdom Metazoa; phylum Mollusca; class Bivalvia; order Pectinida; family Pectinidae; genus Mizuhopecten; species Mizuhopecten yessoensis. Next base: position 2,098,695 of record NW_018408629.1, read on the forward strand.
GTCAATGTTATTGTTCTTCATTGCTGCTGTAAAAATAATGGACTTATCAAAATTACAGTTGCATATATACTATCTGCTTTCCAAACTAAAAAGTTCACAAAAGTTAGAAAGGTAATTTAATCGTTTTGTTAAATCCTGACTGAGTCAAAATTTCATCCTTTTGCTACACTTGTATTTTGAATTGAAAGTTTCAAGAGAAGTTCTCTTAGCCTTAACCTATGTTAAGGTCATTTTTCTTAATAGCCTATATTTTTAGGTCACACATTTAGGTAATTCTGTACATGATACCAGGCCAACTCGTTTTATCAAAGGGATGTGTGTTGGGCTACTGGTCTTGATGATATTATATTGTTACATGTAAGTACAAAGTACTTGTGGGATAAGAGGGATCGTGGATGTAGTCCTCTTACAGGATACTCGGGGGTTCATGGGAATATTTTCGCTACACACAGACAAAACCTGCTCTAGAAGACTTTGTTAGTTTACTTTAAAACATGAAACACCTTTATTGGGGCTTTAAATTGTTTCAAGGTTTTAATATGTACCAACCAACAAGCCTTTGCAGTTAGCTGGTGCATGTTTGAAACTTGAAATATAGTGAGTTATAAGGAGTGCTTCAAAACACCAGAAAAGACGGAAAAAACATGTTGAGAAAACATCAGACAGATGTCGTTAAGTGTAAAAATTACAAATTTTGTCGTGAAGGAATTTGGTCCCGAGACCCTATATGCTTACTGTAGTGAAGACAGGATACATCTTACAATATATTTGTAGACTTGGAAGGGTCAGAGGATTCTAGTGAGACCAGAACTGTTCTTGAAAGTCCATGCAAAAAAGTGTTCCATCTGCAAGCTGACAAAGCATAATGCCTCCACCCACTTGAGAGGCTTTAGACTTGTGATAGCTAACGATGTGAACAAGCACTTCACAGGTCAAACTATCGCTACATTGTAGTTGTATTGATTTTTTGCGTCGTTAAGCTAACTATACCTGAAATCTGGGAGACTCTAGACTTGCTTTGCAGGTTAAACTATCTCTACATTGTAGTTGTATTAGTCTTTTCTGTCGTCAAGCTTACCATGCCTGAAAGCTGGTATATGTTTATTTTGGTGGTCAGTGGATGGATTTGTATATGTCCCCCTATTTCTTTTGTGATGTTCAATGGATACCGATGAATTATTCTGTCAATTATTCTGTCATCTACTGACCACTATAGCACTGAATTTCAAGACAAGCCTATATATATAATGTCTGACAGATTTAATGGAACTGCAGCGGGACAATGTTGGAACCATCAGGGTATATAATACACTTACATGGAGATCTCAATGTGTTCTCTCTCAGTTCCTCTGGCCCCCATTACATGTTATTACTGCTGATGTATGAGCCGTACAGTAATATTGGTACATTACAGATTCCTAAAATTATCCCATCAATGATCATTGGAGATTTATAAAGGATTTGATTTGGAGTACACACAGCATGGCAGTGGGTATATTTTCATGCCTGCATCAGAATCCGTGGTCACCCTGGCCTGTCTGAAAGAAGATAAGATTTTGGCATAATCCTCTTGAATTAAAAAAAAAATGGCTTGAAAATAAATTGATGAGTAAAATTGTAGCTGAAATTAAAGTGAAACAATTTGATTAGTTTGATGTGTTTTTAATCTGTTTCTTATTATCCCGTCTATTGAAATATATAAATTTTTATGCTAAAAATAATATCAATTGTTGAAATTAATGAGAAAAAGAAATTAAAAAAAAGTCATGCTGGCTAGATTTTCATGTTTTCAAATTCAACTTATGTAGAATTTCAAGGGAACAAAATGAAGGCTTTAAGAAGAGCAAATTTTGTTTATGTTTGAAAAGTTTGTGATCCTTCATAATGAGACGTGTACAGTTATATGTGTTTCAAGTTACTTTGTAATCTGAGAAGATAACTCTCTTTTAAGAATCCAGTTACCAATGCCAAAAATTGTAACGAAGTGCTGGAAACCATTTTGCCGGCATGACTATACCTTTGATAAATCATTTCTGGAAAGAACATCATACCTTGCGGGGCTTTTATGAGAAATAAGAAACATGGAATTAACAAAATACAATCAACAGCAGTGTACTGAGTGTAAAACGTCACCAGGAATCAATTCAAACCCTAGACTTCAGCTGTTTTAACCGCCTAAGCCATGTGGTCAATGGAAGTGTTCTGGCCAAACTGTGAAACAGTTATATCAAACCCGAAGTTAAGGGGAGGTAACTGTATATAGGGATAAACACAGTGCAGTGGGACAGGGATCCTTAAGGGGAGGTAACTGTATATAGGAATAAACACAGTGCAGTGGGACAGGGATCCTTAAGGGGAGGTAACTGTATATAGGAATAAACACAGTGTAGTGGGACAGGGATCCTTAAGGGGAGGTAACTGTATATAGGGATAAACACAGTGTAGTGGGACAGGGGCCCTTAAGGGGAGGTAACTGTATATAGGAATAAACACAGTGCAGTGGGACAGGGATCCTTAAAGGGAGGTAACTGTATATAGGGATAAACACAGTGTAGTGGGACAGGGATCCTTAATGGGAGGTAACTGTATATAGGGATAAACACAGTGCAGTGGGACAGGGATCCTTTTGGGGAGGTAACTGTATATAGGAATAAACACAGTACAGTGGGACAGGGACCCTTAAGGGGAGGTTACTGTATATAGGAATAAACACAGTGCAGTGGAACAAGCATCCTTAAACAGTTATATCAAAAGAGTCAGAAGAAAAATTCCTGCTAGCCAGTTAGTTGTAGAGGGTCAGCAAAATGTTTAAAAAGGGACTGAAAAAGACCAGGAAATGTAACGGTTTGTTTCTTAGGCTCCCATTTATTTCAGTTTATGTCTCATATTTATACATATTACACCACCCATTAAAGTAATAAATGATTATATTACTTCTTTCCAGTTATTTTGCTCCAATCTCAGTATTTTACTCCTTTTCTAGTCAGCAGTGAACTAAAAAAACCATAACCAGTTGCCTGGCAATTGAATTTCCAGAGAGATTTAAAAAAAGAGAGATAAATACCTTTCTGCAATTAACAATATATTTTTGGTCTGATATATTTCATAGAATAATGTTAGTTTGGAGGAAGGTTGCTTATTACAGGGAATATGATAACTGTAAAAATTATAATGTCAACCGTCAGATAACAGTTGATATTGGTGTATTATCTAAACAAATTGTGCTGAAAACTTTTATTCCTGCATTATGATATTAGTGGTATCAAAATGTTTAACTTTTTACATAAATATTTGGACGGAATGTTGTTGTTTTTGTAGGGAAATGGCTAACAGTAAATTTAGTGTTCTGGTGGATTCTTTGGTTAACAAAGTATTAGGTAGAGCAGGTTCCTGTGATGTCTTTGTTGCCAAATTCAAAAAGATTAAATCTGCTGATAAGCAAACTACTTGGAATTGTATAGAATGAACAGCTTTGTTTTTGTATTCTTCATCTACTTACAACAGAGGCNACTTCCCCCATTTCACCCCCTCCCCCTCTCCATTCCACCATCCTTTGAGATTAAGTGCTGGGATACTATACAGATCTTTGTTAAGAACAGTCTTTCTGTTTCTGATTCAATTAGCTTTGTTATTTCCGTATTCACCTGCTCATATTGGAATCGTTACTGACACTGTGATATTATTATTTTTTCTAGATAATTTTTTGTCCAGAATTCTACAGGGTTAAGGTGAACCTTTAGATTTGTTCACTTTTTGTGTATTTCCAATTTTCGCGACTTGATATACTGCATCAGTGTGATATAGACTTGCTAAAGGATGATTGGACATCTATTACAAGAGTCGTCAGACACAGAAGAACTTTATAAAAAACTTTCTAAAACCTATTATATGAATTGGAAACATGTTTGCGATCACTAGAACGCTTTATGACTGGCTAGACTATTTACACACACAAGCTTATATTCGTGTAGATGTTTGAGGGATATATTTAGATTCTGAGGACGTTATCTAATACTGGAATTGCTGGTCCTTCATTTGAAAACAAACGGCTATTTTTGGAAGAGTTTTGAGTTTGCCAAACCACCCTATGATTACATAATGGGCTTGGCCCTCCATTGAATTTCATATCAGTATGCTGGTTTTCAGGGATGTAAAGTAGTCGGAGACATAAATGCAAGTCATATATTGAACTTCCGGTTGATGTCTCATAGAACCGGTAGACTTTTTTTTGTCAAAAATGTATTGAGTTATGTTCTACTAATTTAACTTTTTATCAAAAGATTTTTTATGCTCAATATGTTCTGGAAATCACTTATCATAAATTGTGAAAGGTTCTGTATGTGTTTCAAACTCAACACTGACAAAGATTTATGTGGATGTGAAAGAAGAAAAAGACAGAATACCTTCAGCATACTACTGGTATATGTCCTGTTATACAGTATAACTAGTGGTTGATGTATGTAATATATAGACTGGGAATTTACTGTACTTTCCCTTTAATAAACCTGTGGAATCTTGAAATCTTTTAATTGACATTGACATGAAAAGTCCTATCTGAAGGAAGAGGTTGCACCCTTGTAGTGCCAGACTGGTGGGCTTATAATACTAAATAGTTGCGGTTTACCATCTGTAAGATATGAAATAGATATATACAATAGTTACGAACGGTACTACACGAAATGTTCCTGGGTACTCCACTTCGTGGTTTTAATCTCCTTAGAACTTTCATGGATACTCCATATAAACAAACCGTATCATTCAAATTTGTTATATTATTTTCATGAAAACTGTCAGTTTTTACACACGGAGTAGGTAATCCTGCTGTCTTTCTTCCCGGTAAAAGTGGCTTCATTAAGAAATGGCTGCATGACAGCAAAACTTTAGGATAAGAAAGGGAGAATTGGCCCCATAAAACGCTAGCTGGATCACAAAGTGGAACCACTGGATTACCGGTGGCTGGTTGAAGAGGTTCCTTGGCAGGAATGTGTTTGTTCACAGTGGTCTTCAAAGACACGTAGCTTTAGAAGATGTAAAACAAATGTTTTCTTCAGTTGCAGAAAAACCTGTCTAAAAATGAACTTTTTAATTGGCCAGCCAGAATAGGCAATCTTCTGGGTGAAGACAATAAGTGTGAGAGAACAATAGGATATATTCCTGGAAAAGTCTGTGGGAATGATATTACCAACTCAATCAAATAAACTGGGGCAAAAAGTACATTGTCTGGCCATTTGTTTATATATATTGCCTTGAATTCTGTTGGATATATTTACATAACATTACCTGTCATTGAGTTACACAGCCAGGCACATACTTATGCACATTTGAAATTTTTTGATTTTAACACAATACATTTTACTTACATCAAAGTTCTGTCCTCAAATTGAATACAAATTGACCAATAACTTCAATTTCGTGAAATGTCACGTTACAAATTGCTGTTTGATTCCCAATGTCTACTGTGCACTCTGTGACCAGTACAAGATATTTCTCTAAATCAACAACACTTTTGTCGGAGCTCAAGTATTTGCACACGTTGCAGAAAATGATTGTAACGTGCTCTGTGACTTTATTATGATTTTTTTTTGAAAATTCAATTTCTCTGCTGTCTCAGTCGCACCTGATCGGCTTGAAGCCGTTTGAGGTGGGCCTTCACTGTTTTTGTGTGTTCCATGACTGGCCTCGGGGAGTTAAGAGGATCTTCATTGATCTGCTTCTGCCTTTGAACATTTGGGATCAATTTGCTTAATGAGACTGTTGATTGATTGGGTTTTGGGTTGTGTAGACGTGAAGGAAGCAGGTTTTTTCATTGTAGGCAGAAATCGGTCATCATGTTAGATATCTGCAGCGTTGATGTAAGGTAGAAAAGCGACCTCATCTTTGATGTGAGCTGTGTGCTGGTGAGGGGAAGAAACAGAACCTTAGCTAAGATCTTACTTATGTGAAGGAATATTTAGGCAGAAGTGGGACATATACCACTTAAGGTATAGTTCCCAGTGCTGGGATTGTCTCTCCAACAAAGGAGAGTTCCGATTTGTTTGACATTTTTCTGACATGGAGTTGCTTGCAGTAGGGTTTAAGAGCTGCCTAATGTCAAGGACACTGTTACTGTAAATAGAATGTGATATCCTGGTTTCTGTCTGTAGTTTTTGAGAGCCTTACAGAAACGTTAACTAAATCCAATCTTGTGTGCTTATATGATGCAATCAAGTGAATACTACTGTATGCATGCATAGGATTGATTTCATTAATGTTTCTGTAACGCTCAAAAGCTACAGACAGAAACCGGGATATTCTCTGGAGTAACTGTTTCCTTTAGATTTTATGGAAATGGACATATTAACCTTGATAGTGATTTAAGGGATCTTCAAAAGTCATTGATAAATCACAAGAAATTCTGAAATAGAAATGAGAATCTTATAAGTAATTGATCGCATATTTTGCAATACACATTTGCCCAGTACAAACATTTTTTTTCTGTTTCAAAATATATTTTTGTTTATCTTGTTGACTTAAGGAGGCTCGTACCACTGCCAAAATCTAACGAAGTGTTGGAAACTTCTTTTTACAGCATGACTTTATCTTTGATAAATCATTTCTGAAAAGAAATCCATACCTTGTGGGACTCAAATGAGAAAAAATCAAGATGAATTCAAATATAATCAACAACAGTGTATTTAGTTTTCTGGACAACTGAAGTGTCTTGGCCCAGCGGTGCTATAGCTCTATCCAAACGGAAATTAAGGGGAGGTTACTACATCAAGGAAAAACACAGTGTAGTAGGACAGCTATCCTAAATATACCATCATTATCAAAATGCAAACGTTAAATTTCTCTTTGAAAATTGTATGTTATAGTCTATTGAAAAGCTTGTCATACTTTACGTTACAGGGATTTGAGGTTTCGGAATTCAAAACAGTAAAATCTGACCCCAGTGTTGTTGTAACATTGGTCCATCGTAAAGAAATAAAAGATGTGACACATTAGAAGACGGAAGATACGGTCACATTAGACGACACAGTTTTTGTTATCTATTGACAGCATGTAGATTTGGCCTTAGATAGTCGACCCACCTTTGTGAGTCAGCCAAGGGTAGCCAATGTTAGGCCTCAATTTGTTCTCTTACCCTGCACACAAGGTGTCAAGGTAGTAACACGGAGATGGTATCTCTATTAAAGCTGTTTACCTAGATTGGGGAGAAATATATTGTCTGTAAAAACTTGGCTGCGATGTCTATCAGTTGTAACTGTTCCCCGAATATTTCTTACAGCTTCAAATGATTTATATCCCATTCCTGAATTCATATAATTTCTGTCGTAGCCTCACAGTGTTGGACTGGGCTCCCTCTTAGTTCAACTCGTCTGGTGTAGGAGTGGAGATTCCTTTAGTCTGGATTATTTCCACCTATCCATTTTTGAGGAACCTCACTTGTTTGGATCATTCATTCTCCTTAACTTTTTGATTCGTAGTAAAGTGTCTTATTACCAAGACGAGATGTTAGAATGATAAAGATCTTGTCAAGTTTGGAAAGATCACCCCCACTTCACTTAAAAAGGGTGATTTTTAATTTTATTAAATTTAAAAATAAATTCAAATGGTTGTATGAAAACTTGATTGAAATACATTCCAAAAGGTTGAATTTCTGCTAGTCAAGATAATTTGATAAAATCTGAACCATTTGATTTTGTGAATATGAGTAAAAATGTCTTATTACCAAAACAAGATGTTTAGAAATATAAGATCTTGTCAAATGTTCTGTCCTGAGATTGTGTTGAAATGCCAGTGTATTTGCAGTAATGTTCTTTTTGAACTCAATGCTCTTACACTGAGTGAGACAGACAGAAATGTGTGTATAGTATTGTCACCTTTAGATGTCTAGAATAGAGCTGGTAGGTTCTTTTTAAAGGTTTCCTTATGAAACAGAGTATGCCTTGTAAAAGATTATGTAGCAATCCATTGACTTTTTAAAGGTTTCTTTACCTTGCACAATGGATCAAATATCCTCGGGCGACTTTATATGTTTTTATGTTCATGGAACTTGGGAATTTGTTTCAACATTTGTGGCATTCTGCAAGGTTTAAAAATATCTTATCGCCTTGTTGGTGTTATCAAAATTGAGGATCATACAGACAGGAAAATTTAACGATAGAATGATCGCGATTGTGAGGAGAACAACCTTGTAATTATGTCACGACTCTAAACAAAATCGGATGTTTTAAAACACAATAATCAGGATTATCACTTACAGAGTAGGCCTTGAAGTGAAACAGCTTCACGCCACACTCAAGTTGTGAGCGTACTCGAGAGTTTTATTGATCTGGACACGAGTACCCAAATATTTACTCAGCGAGATAAAAGTGGGGTATATCGTCTGTGCGAGTGTTCCTTTCATCTATAGGGGCTGTAAACTGGATGTCATTGTGTGGTTTTATGTTCAATTATTACATGTCATTGTCGGTGGTTATGTTCTAGGACAGAAATGAGTATTGAAATATGATTTCAACATATTTTCTGTGTGATTTGCGTCACTGAAAATTTTAAAACGGTTTCGTTTAAGGTCATCTTCTGTCATTTCATTGATTTTTTGAAGTATTAAAGCACAGAAATTATAAAGGTCAGTGGGGTTATTTGGCTGAGTATTGAAGTTACTGCCGGCATTTTTAAATGCTTTAAAGATGAAGTCAATGTATTATCTTCTTTTTTGTTTGTCTAATTATTAAACTGTTTTAAAAAGTCGTAAAAGAGATTGAAGATAAAGTCATTCTTATTATCGGCTTACGTTCGGAGATTGCATGAATCCAGGTCGTATTTACCAGACAATTTCATTGCTATAGCATTGAAGCGGCATTATGGGGACCAAGATCGTAATACTAATAGACTTACCAGCTCATACAGGCGAATAATGGCCTACTGTTATGTTCTTTCTGTCTTTGCTGGTATTTAAAATAGGTATTACTTCTGATAAATAACATCTTCCCAGTGCAGAAATGTCAGCAAGGAGATTTTTAATTTGGTAAGAATTGAGTTTTATTCAGTTTTATCCTTTTCTTATGACAACCCTGATGGGAATTCTCAGAACGTTCAAGGAAGAAGGATTTTTGCATCCGAGAATTCTGGAGGCAAAATATTGCCGCTATGACTTAATTGAGTGAAGAATTGATTGATTTAAAAAACTATGTCATTGCTTTAAGGCACAGCAATGATATCAGACAAAAAATTAAGAACATCATGGAAGCATCTCTTAATTAAGCAAGTACTAAATTGTAACACAGATAGGTATCATCAGACAGTTGCCTTTTAATTCTTATAGCTTATGACTTATCTAATACAAATTTAGCATAAAAATTTCCCGTTTTACAGAAGTGAAAGCCAAAGTTCTGATACTTCTGACTGGAAGCCACCTCATATTTGCCAACTTTTCACCCAGAGCAGAAATCTTTGAACAATATAAAAGAATGTGTGGAAAATCAAAAGTCTCCATCCAAAATATGGAAACTTTGCAAGTATAATTCCTGGTCTTGCTGGACACAATAATGTTGCCAGGTTATCATTAAATGTAATGGCTAGTGCAGGAGATAGAGTTGTTGTAGACCGCAGGGATGTTATGAACACAGCTTTTCTGGCCTGATTTATTGTTCTTGGCTGGAAATCAGAGAGGAAGTCTGAGATAGCTACCTGTGTATCTAGTGTTTGATGTGTGTTCTACAGACCTGATTCATTGAGTCTATCACCACAGCCATTGAGAGTCTATCACCACAGCCATTGATAGTCTATCACTACAGCCATTGAGAGTCTATCACTACAGCCATTGAGAGTCTATCACTACAGCCGTTGAGAGTCTGTCACCACAGCCATTGAGAGTGTATCACCACAGCCATTGAGTCTATCACTACAGCCATTGAGAGTATATCACCACAGCCATTGAGTCTATCACTACAGCCATTGAGAGTGTATCACTACAACCATTGAGTCTATCACTACAGCCACTGATCAGACAGCCATTGAGAGTCTATCACTACAGCCATTGAGAGTCTATCACTACAGCCACTGATCGGACAGCCATTGAGAGTCTATCACTACAGCCATTGAGAGTGTATCACTACAGCCATTGAGAGTCTATCACTACAGCCACTGAGCGTGTATCACTACAGCCATTGAGAGTCTATCCCTACAGCCATTGAGAGTCTATCACTACAGCAATTGAGAGTCTATCACTACAGCCGTTGAGAGTCTGTCACCACAGCCATTGAGAGTGTATCACCACAGCCATTAAGTCTATCACTACTGCCATTGAGAGTATATCACCACAGCCATTGAGAGTGCATCACTACAGCTATTGAGAGTCTATCACTACAGCCACTGAGCGTGTATCACTACAGCCATTGAGAGTCTATCACTACAGCCACTGATCGGCCAGCCATTGAGAGTCTATCACTACAGCAATTGAGAGTCTATCACTACAGCCACTGATCGGACAGCCATTGAGAGTCTATCACTACAGCCATTGAGTCTATCACTACAGCCATTGAGTCTATCACTACAGCCACTGATCGGACAGCCATTGAGAGACTATCACTACAGCCATTGAGAGTCTATCACTACAGCAATTGAGAGTCTATCACTACAGCCTTTGAGAGTCTGTCACTACAGCCATTGAGAGTCTATCACTACAGCCATTGAGAGTCTATCACTACAGCCACTGAGCGTGTATCACTACAGCCATTGAGAGTCTATCACTACAGCCATTGAGAGTGTATCACTACAGCCATTGAGAGTTTATCACTACAGCCATTGAGAGTCTGTCACTACAGCCATTGAGCGGCTCATTGCTTCAGCTGGTAAAAGTTATAGAGTAGCCGACCAGAGTCTGGTGGAAACAGGGAACACCTTCTGGGGCAGAAAGTGAAATGAGTGTTACGTCTGAAGGCCCAAAGTGTTGTACATCACAAATATCCTCAACCCATAGGAAAATTATATCATTCTGGCTTTCAGCAAGTTTTATTACTCGGAAATGTTGTCTGAATACCTTGCAATATTTGTGTGGGAAGGTGAGGTTGTCATTGACATGCTGCAGATTATCTCTGAGTATCAGATGTAAGTCGAGCGATATTATCCCAAGACTTAATAGCTTAGATGTCAAAGGATCAAACTCCTTCATTTCTAATTGCTTATATGTTTGTTGACAGTAAAACATGTTTCTGATATTAAAAGTTCAAGGGAATAATTTTCGTCTGTACAATATTGTATGCCGTAAACAGAAATAGAAAAATCATGATGGTGAAAATGAGATTTTACTAAAGGTATTTTTGTTATGTAAATTGAGTCTAGGTTGTAAAGATGTTTTATTGTAGAACAAGCAATCACAAATCTTGTTTTTCGGGTTTAACATTCTAAATGCTAAATGAAGAACAATTTTCTGTGGGGGAATTAAGAAATTAATCCCTCAAGACTGGTTTTACAAGCTGAAGCACATTTAAAATACACTAACTTGATGCAGTCTACTTTTCTTTCATTCCAACTTCATTCAAATTAATGCACAGGCATGGATTTTTGAGGGCTGAATTTTGGGCCCCATTCCCAATGGAAAACAGTTTTAAATTTTTCCCAAATTCTCTTCAATGTTTTCCAATTAAAAACAAAATAAATAGTCTTTTTTCTCCTGAAAGATTCATCTAAAATGAACTAATTTATTGTAAATAATGGTGTATTTTAAGTGATGCTTTGTAAACAAAATGAATTTTCTGTATAATTCTGAAAAATTCCCAGTTTGGATTAATGCAACATAGTTTTGAATGATTCGAAAGCCCCAGTGAGAGTGAGCACGATTCTCTTTAACAAAGAAAAAATGTAACTGTGTCTCCTAATGTGATGTATAGTATTGGAGCTGGTATTCCTTGGCACTATATACACCAGGTATCGACAATATGATATCGATGTAGTTCGACTTGGTGGTTCACAAGCATTATGCTACAGAAAATTTACATATTATACTACTCCCAGATCTCTCGTACTTTCCATGAAGATTATATAAATCTGATTGCATGTTTTGCAATTTAACACTTATATGGGTTTATCATTACTTTTCACTCTTTTTATCCTGTTATTTTCTGTCAATTTGATTTTAGATTTATTGTCAGTAAAAGGATATAGTCATATCCTTTTAATTTGTTTGGTAATTATTAACATTTTGTATTTGCTAATTTTATAAATACAGTAGCATGCATGCATTCTTGGCATAAAGTGACGGAATTCTGAAAGTAGAATTAGGAACATTTAATGAAGTAGAATGGCTTCACATTTTAGCTATAATGTCTCGGAAACAAAATCTCTATTAAAGTAGACAACTACATGTAATGTTAGGTATTGTCTAATGGTAGCACGCTTTCAAATCTTCCTCTTTCTGGCAGTGAGAAATTGAAGCCATTTTGTTTCAGTGTAAAAAGTTGTGTCAGCCATCCAATTTCTGTATCATGTTGTAGTTGCATGGATACGAAAACATTGACTGCCATGTTCATTCTTCAATTAAACATGTCTTGTATTCCTTAATAATAAATGTTGTATTATGCACTATACATTCCTCCCTGAGGCAACAATCAATTTTGGCATCTGTAGCATCAGAATACATCACTATTGTTATTAGTTGGGTTGTTCTTAAAGATTTAATATTAATGCCATCATTTCAAATGCAGAGGATAATACATATTACATGATTTGTCCACTGCTTTCCAGGAATATTGAGGACAACTTTAATTGTCATGACTACCAGATGGTGACATCAGAGATAAACATGTATATTATGCTATTCAATAGTATAGTGATATAAACAATGTTATTGTTCGCAAGAAATCTACAATTTATTTATTTTACCTCAATTATGAAATAATTTATTTCAACTTATATTAATCGTTTTTCTTGGCTCGGATGTTAGCGCACAGGGGTCTTAGTGTGGGAGGAAACCAGATTACCTGGAGAAAACCCATGTGGTCGGGCAGGTGACCCAATACATTTTCACATCGATCAGGGAATCAAATGCTGGCCACTTTGGTGAAAAGCGAGTGTGTTTTTCACTGTGCCACCCGACCACCCTGAAATAAGTTTAAAGATTATAAAATTCTTCCTTGATTTTCATTTTAACATTCTGAAAATTTGTGAGTCACACAAGACATGGAACATTTTATATATTCCTAAATATAATGGTCTTTTCATCCTAATTTACGTTGATATGATTGCCCAAGAAGAACATAGAAGGAACTTTCGCTGCATATTTCAATATCTGTGGTCAGAAGTAGCTTTAGATAAGGTGCACTGACCATTTACTTATTTCTTTTTTCTAGGTCAGCGAAATCCTGAACTTTGCTCTCCTGACGGAACGAAAACAGGTGTATCCCCTCAGAGTGTACAGTGTTAAGGAAACGGATGAACTGAGGGACATCTCTGAGGAGACTGCCTGTCATTCAGCAGAGGAGGAGGTCCTCAAGGTAAGCACAATAATACATCTCCAGGACACACCGTCACGTAGGCATACGCACGCAGGGAGATACTAGCCAGGTGGCATAGGACTAGTAGTTAGCACCTGATAAGGCAGCTTCCTCAAAATTGTATTGATTAAACTATTTAATGTATATGATTGTATAAATTGTAAATCTCTGTACTGTTGTAAATTAAGTGCTTTAGGGTGGCTGATTCTAGCTAGATAGGGCACTATGTCAAATGTTGTATATTCATTTATTTTGTTTTTCTTTGTGTGACTTTTTAAATTTATCTTTATTTGGTACTGGTATGGTATACGTCTCAATATATATATATTTTTTAATCCCGGACAAGTCTGTGACCTTGCCTCTATCATGTCATAATGTACCTTACAGGGAACAATCAAGTGTGTAGTATGAGTTAAGGATCACAATACCACTGACAAAAACCCGAAAAATAATAAAGATGAAATAAATTAAATATCATCCATAACAAAGTTCTGAGTGCAAATTTCTGCAGGGCTGGACCAAGATTCAAACCCTGGTCCTCAAGTTGTTATACTGTTGCTGTAATCAAATGAGCTACCTGGACAAGTTATATCCTGAACGAAACTAAGGGGAGATTAATGTAATTATGAAAAACCATGTTTGAGTTGTCGAGTGTTTTCGTGTAGTGGGACACGGATCTTAATCATATGGGACTGATTCTGTAAGATCTCCGAAACATAAAATAAAAAAATGAAATAGGCGATATATTTTCAAAAAGAATTTGGTTCATAAAAGGAAATTCCAAATTAGTATTTAATTTGATAATGTAATGATAAAAAAGGGTGATGATGAGACATTTTCAGATATTTTGGAGTATGAGAGCACTTTACATTTAACTTTAACTTTTCAAAGATCACAGCTGAGAGCTACATCAAGTCAGTATGGCTTATATCCTACCAGACTAGTTTAATGGTATTTGATGAAGAAGAAAAAAACTAAATAAACAAGTGTTATGTGAAGATGCACAGAGCTTAATAGCTCTGAGAACAGAGCGCTTGAACAAACAGCCCGTCATACACAGCTGTGGAACGGCCACAATGTAAAAACACTTGTTTGATATTGATGAAAAGATAAAAGGATCGTGTCCCCGGTTAGACTCCTGTGTCTGTAGCACTCCTCTGTAATTTGTAATGTAACATAACAATGATGTCAGGCAAAGCTAACCTGTGTTACCTATTCTTAGCTTTAGTCTTGTAAAGATCAATCAGCAGACCGTTCCATGTTTTACCGGTAGGGGAGAGAGTTTCAAGGGTGTGCAACTGTTCATCTGTAACCCTGTGATCTTCTCTCCCTTTAACTCTGGAGGAGAATGTTCATGTCATCTCCGGAAGACGGCACTCGTTGCTTCTGTCATTAGAAACTCTGGAGCGTTGATTGTCGCTCACATGCTTTTTGATGTGACTGCTTGGTATGGATGTGTAATTGAAATGTTGTTCTCTGCGATAAAATGTAGGGTTGAATTTTACTTTAACATCAAAAGCAAGAGATAAAATTGACTTAAAAAAAATATTTGATGGACTTTCATCAAACCTATGTAGATTTTGATGATAATACATCCCGGTGAAATGTGTTCCTATGTAAGCAATGTCAAACTTGCTAAACAATAGTTATCTTCTGGCACGTACAAGTTGATAGCCATTTGTTGTTTTTTGAATTTCTAGAACATTGTATTTTATTCATTTCTGTTATTGTACCTGAAGAAAAAGAAGATGGAAATAATTTGTGAATTTGCTGGCTCAAGTCAAAAGATTCATGAATTTAAAATTTAAATGCAGCCTGAAAAAAATCTATTCTTAAGAATCTTGGCTGTTGGTTCACATTGTGATAAAGCTGGATATGTTTTACACTTACATTGTCTTTCAGTTTCAATAATTTAAAAAATTTGGAAAAATTTGATTTTTGTAATTAATTTAAAATTCCTAATGTGATGAATTAGCTATCTAGATTAAAACAGGTTTGATTGAAGCAGATACTTCAAGGATTTTTTTACAGTGCTAAAATGGCCAGATAGTTGGACAATTTCCAGGAGAAATTGACCTTGAGTTTTCCTATTTTATGGTTTTTTTTTGAAATTCCAATTTCAAACACAAATACTTGCCAATGGTTATATTGAAACCTGATTTGAAAGACAAGGCATCTAATAGAAGCTGACAAACAAATCCGGTCCTTAGCTGAAAAATACATATAATGTTGCAATAATGATGTTTTGACACATTTCATCTAATTCTGTCCTGGAGGGGCCTTTAACCCAAATAGCTAGCAGGAGGCTTGGGTTACCGATAGCAGCTTGATTAGGTAATTAAAAAAAAGGTGTAATGTGTTCTACGCATTCCACAGCTTTACTTGTTTCAGTGTGGTAGATGATAGCAGTCCCACTCAGAGTTATTGAGTGATAACAACATGACTCGGGGACAGCCTTGCTTGTCCGAGGCGGCTACCTCCTACCATAATCCCTTAACCCTACAAAGGCTGATCGATCAATACAACCCGCATTTAGATCATGTGGATTGAATATTTTATCACCATTCTGACGTGTATCCGAGCTTTTTTTAGTAGGAATACGTCAGAACTGTTGTTTTTATGGCATGTAGACAAGATTTTTATGTCTTCATTCTTTCCTTTCACAAGAAAGTCATGGAATGTTCTAATCAGTGAACATATTTCAATATATTTTGGATTCGATCTATATGGAAGTTAAAGAATTTCTGATAAAAAGTGGATTTATTTTATGTTATATAATGAGAGTGGTTGACATATTCATCATTCGTTTTCCCTCCTTCAAGATCGATCTAAAAATGAACATTTTAGTTTAAGGTTTCATAAGTGCTGATCAAACTGTTTTCTTGTTGACGCCAATTATTCTTTTTGCATCAAAAGATGCATATGACTGGAGAAGATTTATTTCGGCTTTGCCTGTTATAATTATCTTATCTAGTTGTATACATATATTCAATAACATTTATAGAAATAAATTTAAACAACAAATTTTGATATGTATATCAGTAACAAATCAGAAAAAAATCCCAAATCTTATCCAATATTAAAATGTCGTGGTAATGTGAAGGTTATGATATTGGGTTATCAACAGTTCCTAATATTTTTGATAAAATTTTAATTGTTAAAGTGGAGTGATAAAAATTTGGATTGATGAATCTTGAAATACACAATAAATAATATAGGCCTTGCAGAATTTGGAATCCATTAAAACTGGTCCCATCCTCCTCGTAACCCATCTCCTACATCTCTCCAAGAATACTTCACTGCAAAGATAATGTGAAAAGGAAGTCACACCTGTGCTTCCTACAAATGGAACTTCTTCACACAAACATTTTAGCACATTTAGCCATTGCTGTTGTTGATACCAGGCGTTTTATTTTGTACGAATTTCCGGGTCTTTGCCACGATGTTAAGTGCTCCACAGTGTGTTGGGTACTTTCCACGCCGGCTCTTTGTGTGTCTTACTGACTTTTTTGTCTGTATTTTTTTTAAATTTCTTAATTGAATGATGTGTGAAGTAAGGGCAGCAACATTTATGCTAATTAAGCTACTTTAGCAATGAAAACCTGTGGGAAGGTGCTAGTCCAGTGTGTTGCTTCCCCCGGATTTTCAGCACCTTGACTGCTCATGGTTGTTATATTTGGATTGCTCGTTCAGGCTCCACTAACAATAATTACTTAATCAATGTACTGCTATTAGGATTCTGAGGAACTTTTTATCAAGGGAAGTGTAAAATTTTGAAACTTGGAACCACGCAAAGTGGTAAGAGATGTTTTTGCCGTAAATTGTTTTAGAAAAAACAAATGAAATTCTCAAAACTTGATGTTGTCTGTTCCAATAAACAAAAACGTTTTTGTATATTTGGGCTGTCATTTCTAGTTCATTTATTTTGATAAAAATCAACATGCACATTTAAGCATGTGTGGATTCTACTTTTTCTATAAAACCTTAAATTATCCGAGATTCAATGAGTGAATTCTTGTGATGTGCCAGTAAATAGCCATTACTTAATCTAAGTATCTTGTCCGCTGAGCGTTTTTGATTTTTATGCCCATGCAACGTAGTGGAGGGGGCATTTAAATGTTTGCTGTTTCCACAGGCTATTAGTCTGTATGACATCTAGGTTAGAATTTACATNGGGGGGGTTGGATAGTCATTACTAAACCTCACATTGAAAAAAGACAAATACTGAGAAAAGGAAGACAAAAAAAATTACTGACAAGGAGACATACAGTGAAAAACAAAGGACAAAGAAACTGACAGTGACAAAAATGGGACAAATTTGTTATTTATGAAAAAATAACCTAATAGGTTAGACAATATTGTTCCTGCCCTTGTATAGACACTTCCTAAAAATGAAAGAATGGGCAAGGCTTCTTGTATTGACATTACATCATGATACAGAATTCAGTCAGACAGCGAAGTGTACAGACACTGTGAGGATTGGAGGTTCTATAAAGGTACCATGACATTACAAAGGTTAGTCACACGTAAGTGTTGTGAGAGAAAATGAATCAGAGGACCAACACTTTTCTGAACAGTACAATTACATATATATGTGTGACATGTATTTTTTGATAATTAAAGGTATTGTTAGTGGGGGATTAATAACCAGCTTTTTTTGGACAATAACATGTTTTTGTTTACAAAATTAATGAAACTTTCACCAAATTGTGAAGATAAAGTTTCAGTGTATTTTTGTTGAAAATCCCTTCAAAGAAAATTGCAGGAGTGATAGTAGACGTTTCATTATCTTTCCGTGATGAAAAAAGAAAAAAACACTTTTTAAAAGAAAAAAATATAAACCGCTAAATGAATGCATGTGTAAGGATATTGTAACTGTCCTTTCTGAAGGTGATAAAGTACTTATTGCATTGGCAAGATCACCAGAGAAATATTGCTGATGCTGAAAATCAATAGTTCCAGCAAGTCAAGGATGTTGGTGCTGACTTGGGAGATGGTGTGATATCTAAGCCCCCTAGAAATAGTCTTCCCTTGAACAGATTGTATTAAATCAGGTTAGATAAGAGTAAGTTTTTTTTATCAAAAATCAATTTAGACCTGAAAATAGAACAAAACAATTGTGTATGTCAACACCTTTGAACTGATGGCCAGTTTGATTTGATTCGGGGGAGAAGAGGATTGTGGCAGCCAGATTTTAATCAGAATCAAAATTTGTTTTCAATTTCAATTGAAACATATAAATAAATGGATTATATACATTTTTAATTGATTTAAATGTGTATTTTGGCAATCATTGAAGTAAATACAGATACTTCACACATAAATAATTCATCAAAACCTCAATATAATCAGGGAAAGAAAGAAAATTTGAGCTTTGTTTTCTTTGCTTTAATTGTGATGTGCAGTTGACTTGATGACCTGATTGTTTCCGTGGTAACAGTTGACTTGGTGACCTGATTGTTTCCATAGAAACGGTCTACTTGATGACATGATTGTTTCTGTGGTAACAGTTGACTTGATGACCTGATTGTTTACGTGGTAAGAGTTGACTTGGTGACCTGATTGTTTCCGTGGTAAGAGTTGACTTGATGACCTGATTGTTTCCATGGTAACAGTTGACTTGGTGACCTGATTGTTTCCATGTTAACAGTTGACTTGATGACCTGATTGTTTCCATGGTAACAATTGACTTGGTGACCTGATTGTTTCCATGTTAACAGTTGACTTGGTGACCTGATTGTTTCCATGTTAACAGTTGACTTGATGACCTGATTGTTTCCATAGAAACGGTCTACTTGATGACCTGATTGTTTCTGTGGTAACAGTTAACTTGATGACCTGATTGTTTCTGTGGTAACAGTTGACTTCGTGACCTGATTGTTTCCGTGGTAACAGTTGACTTGATGACCTGATTGTTTCCATGGTAACAGTTGACTTGATGACCTGATTGTTTCCATGTTAACAGTTGACTTGATGACCTGATTGTTTCCATGTTAACAGTTGACTTGATGACCTGATTGTTTCCATGTTAACGGTTGATTTGGTGACCTGATTGTTTCCAAGGTAACAGTTGACTTGATGACCTGATTGTTCTCCTATTGACAATATATTTGATGACCTAACAGTTTCAACAGTAACAGCAAGTCAGAGTCATTAGGTCATACATGCTTTGTTATGAATTTTCTTACAGCTGGAAAATACTCAACCACATCTCAGTTAGAAATTTTACAAATTGGTGAATGAGTGGATACAAAGTTCTAGGTTATGTAAGACAGAAAGATAATTTCAAGGTCAAAAGGTCACCAGTGTTTTGCTTAGAATCTTTTTGTGGATTTGGTTTGTTCATGTGTATGTCCTATTAACAGCTGGGGTCATAAGGTTTTGGTGGCGGAGAAAAACTGGAATACCCATAGAAACACGATTGACTTGTGCCAGTACCTGATGACTGCTCCACAATGGCCTTGAACCCGTGACCCAGAGGGCTAGTGATCATAGACAATAAAGCACATTAACCACTCGGCAAACATGCCTCTCTCCTCTCCCTCCTCTCCCCTTTGTGGATATTTCAGGTCACATTCAACATTTAATAATGTAGAAATTAATATTTTCAAACATGTAATTTTATGGCGAAAATATACTTCAACTTCAGAATGTATGCAAATGTGTGAGGTTTGTCGGGACATTTTCAATTAATGACAAGGTTGTAGATAAGCCTGAGTAAAGTAGATCACCTTGAGCTTTATGTATGTTTACAAACGGTTCATTAGCACAGTTGGGTTGCTTTTTTTCAGTCTACATGTAAGGTTTTGCCATCAGTTGAGTTGCTTCATTGGGCGTGTTCTGAGAGAGAGGCGGGTGATGGAACCCTGTATGTATGTATAAACGTGCGTGTTGGTACGGTATTGATCGAACCTGTCACTGTAAACCAGTGTTATGCCTCCTGGAAGATAGTAGCTCCATTGCATGTACGTTATCGTCTCTGTTAATTTGGTATTGATCCATCCACAAAACAATATATCGAAAAGAAGCTTACGTCTGTCAAGGTCAGTCCTGGCTTCATCACACGAACATTCACAAAATAATTTTCGTTACAAAATTGGAAATTGCACAGTTGGAGAAAAGAGTTTTTTGAAGAGATTTTCCACAAGGTTTGGGAAATTTGAGTTCTTTTTATAAAAGTTTTCAAAATAATAGAATATACTAAGAAAAGTCAGTGCACGAACATCTTCAGGTGACTTATCAAGACGACGCTCTGCAAGATCAAATGTCTCTTATTTATCTGTGGTTTTTAGAGAAGATAATCTTTCCTTTTTCTCCAAATATATTTTCTAAATCACAGAAACAGGTTTTAGGGCCAACTGAAAAAACAGTGTTTCCCATTATGCTACCTTCTATATATATATATCAATCCTTACTTTGAAAGATTTTCGGGAGCATAGCTGGTGCTTTGTCAGTTGTGTCTCGTGTGTTCTGAAACTTAAGTTTCTGGATGATGTCTTTTAAATAATTCATCTTATGTAAACTAAGTTTAGATGGATAATTCCCCAAGTGGAGGGGAAGAAGCCTATTGATATTGAAGTCACAATGTCAAAGGTCAAGGTCACAGTGATTATAAATAGAGTGAAATGTTGAGCAAATGTTGGTTTCTTTATTCTTCCTCTAAAATATTAAATCAGATTTCAAGCAAACTGGTATGGATGATGCCCCTTGGGGAGAGGCAGGTCACTATATAGACTTTTGGATACAAAGTCAAAGGTCAAGGTCAGAGCAGTTATAAGACTTAGTAGAATGAAATTTTGTGACTTTATTTTCAAATGGTATCGCTTGAACGATTCATCAGATCTTAACGACCTTAGATAGATGTTGCCCCATTGGAAGAGGAATATTTAAAATATTGATTAAAAACACGGTTAATTTTCAAAATTATATATAGGCATTTAAAGCACAATAAATTCCAAACTCAAATATTTTTGTATAATCTTTTTATATAATCCTTCCACAGATTGTTAAAAGAAACAGATATATACTTTACTTGGCCTAGTTTGTTTACTGGTAGGAACTATATTACATTTAATTTAGGAATGATTAGTAGGACAAGCAAACATCAAATACTTGTTTCCTGTTACTTTATAAAAGATACAAAGGCAAAACAATTATTACTAAGACATTATAAAACAAATACTGTACTTTTCATCAGAGCATGACATAACTGAAATATTCTAAGATTCAATTACAGGAAACAGATATCTTAATTTCTATGGTTTGGCCTAATAAAGCTGTAACCACATCATTGTAAATCAGACTACTCCGGTTTACTGTACACAAATACACACTCCCCATCATAGTCACACTTAGTGTCTCAGGCTCTGGTCAATTTATCAGCGTAATCATAAAATAAAAACATACAATCTACATTAAATAAAACACTTCCTGTAATGGTCTTTGCTTTTTAAAATCAATTATAATTAAACTGTTTGACTACACATAAATCGGGGAAATTGAGTCGGAAAAAGTGAAAAGTTTACCATATGAGTTTTTCCTTTATTGTGCTTGAGTGTCATCCAAAAATTTCCTAACACATGCAACATTAAACCATCTCAAAAGTACGATTCAAAGTAGGTCATCGTTACACATAGGAATAGGATACTGAAGCTGTAAAAACTTGGGTCCATAGCACTTTTCCCGACTTACATTGAAACAAAAAACTGTTAATACAGGTAACAGACATCTGGACATTGAATCATATTCCAAATATTTGGTCGTCAATCATGCACACTTTTGAAGATTTAATCATTCAAATTTGTAACAATTTTCTTTCTCTTTCCTTATGTATTTTCATTTCACTGAAAGCTGTCTTATGTGTTACACCTAAGTATATTGTTGAAATAACGCTCTATTTCCTGAGGTTCAGAGTTTCTGTGATAATGCCTATAGAGTAGGCAACCTTTCTCACCCTAGACTTGCTGTTTTACATACAGTGGTAGAGGATGTGTTGATCTCCACTCGCTGTTATTAACATACAAATGAGAAGTACACTGAAGGTGTGTGACCTTCTAAACTGTTTTGGACACTTTCCAAGGTAGAGCCAGCCATGGGGAACAACTGTGTGGGGAGCAAGTAGAGGATGTATGGGCAATACATTTAAGTTTCACACACTCCCAAGCAGGTGGTACTTCAGTATATCTCATCCCTCCAGCATCTCCTCATCACTGGTAAAGTGGTACAACTATTATGGTATGCAACTGATCTTTGACCTTTGACATTTAAACTTTGACAATCGACAGTGGGGTTAATATTATCTCCTCCCCTATACATTACTAGTAGGACTGTTATGAGAGGTACTTGATGTTTGACCTTTGACCTGCAAATTATGGTTTTACATCGACTATAATGGGATGTTCTTGTAGTTTGAACTTTGACATGCAAACTATCAATAAATCTGTCTTGGAACAAGTCCGAAGCTGAAGATATTTAAGTCTAAAAATTATTTTTAGAAAAGTTATTTTACCATTTCATTTTCTATGATGAAATTGCCTGTTTCCATTTCCATGGAAATACTTATATATTTTTTCCATGTATTTTCATGATGTTCCATGGAATTCCATGGCAAAAAGGGACATACAATATTTTCCGTGGCTTTTCCACAGCTGTACATGGAGAATCCCTAGAAATCATGGAATTTAATGGAAATCAAATTTATCATGGAAATCTTGGAGACAGGATGGCCTTACTTATTTACATGTACTTGTTGTATGACCTGAAGTGAAAACTGTGACCTTACATTGCTTTTCATTCCATAAATTTAGTAACGTAGGAGGTGCATGACACCAGATTGCTGACATCTCTATGTTAACCCTTTCACCCCTATGTAACTTTAGTAGGCTCTACCATGCATTGATATGGATGAGTCCATTATGGTCTACAAAGGTGAAAGGGTTAATCACTGCTTGGCAATGCCACAATATAACTGTACCATTCATTTTGTTGGCATTTAATTGGCTAGGAATGCCATGACCTGATATTTGACCCCTATCATCTCCATGACCTCCTTAAGGTAATGTTTGATAACACCAACCTGCCTTGAAACTGTTCTGTTGACTGTAAAATCAAACATGATATATATTCAATTTAATTTGAACAAAATGTTGATTTTTGGTCGGTGAATTTCTTTTCTGACCCACAAAACAGTCAATATAAGCATTGAACTGCCTGATAGGATCCTGTCAACCACTGCCTAGTAGATAGTCATGTTGATGTATAATAGGTTAGCAGGGCCGTTGTCAAGGTGGCCGAGTGGTTAAGGCGAAAACTAGCCCTCCGCCACTATTTGCCAGTTCGAGGCCTACATGGGGCAGTGGCCAGGTACTAGCCATGGGTCCGTGGCTTTCTCTATCTACTACGGTTTCCTCCAACACTAGAACCTGTAAATTGCAAACAAACTAATGGGTGGAAGGTGTACATCTGATGTTTCCCCAATTAGATGATTATGTATGTAAATTGTAAGTTTTGGTATTTTGTTACAAATTGGACAAGATTAAGATACAGAAAATATTAGTGTGACCGATTATCTTGGGCCAAGAAAGAAAGAATTGATTCTGTGTATATAGTAACGGAGTGATCTACCTTTATCATTACTAGGTGGCATCCAACTGCTCGTCAGTGTTTGTGGACGGAACGGAGAGGCGAGGCTCACACAATGTCACCATCATCACCAAGTCTGGACGCAATACAGCATTCATCAATGTTAGAGTATGGATACCTGCTGAACACCTGGATGTACAGTTATCAGACGACAAACTGAGTCAGGTTCGAGGCTGGAAAGTATCACAGCGACATCAGTCCCGCGGCAACCGCAGGGGCAGGTAAGAACTGTTAATTGTGTTCATTCAAACATCAGTTAGCCGTGAGATTAAACATCTTATGTTAATTCTTTCATACTGGTAAAATATTAGCCGCTTCCTACCAACTTTAGGGAATTTCTCTTTAGCTCATTCTGTGCCTAGTTTATGTAACAAAAGTAATTAAAGTCATTTTTCAATGCCCTCGCTAGGGGTCGAACCTGGGACCTCTGTTTTTTCTAGTCTGACACTCTACGGAATGAGCTAAAGAGAAATTCTCCCAAATTAAGTTGATAGAAAGAAGCTAGTATTTTGTACAACTTAAATTATTATTGTGACGCCAGCATTACCTTTGTCCCGTCTTCGAACAGTCTTTTGTGCATTAGAGTGTACATATGTACTTCAGATGTGTATATAATCCTACCATTGACATTATAAGTATACCATGTATTCATGTCAGCCTTGTTTTATTTTTTTTAGAACCAGGAATAAAAGACTTGTTGATCAGTATCCTTCGATGAAAAAATATCGGAAGTTCTCTCGTGGCGGCGGCGGTGGGGGAGGGAGCTGTCAGCTGCGTCACCAACAGGCCACGGTAGAGGTGTACGCCCAGTTTTATATATCCACGCAAAATGGGCCAGACTTCTTTAAGAGCAAACAGGCCTGGCTAACTGTCACTGATATGGTCTTGGACAAACTCCGAGTAACTGACCCTCGCGTGGTTAGTCTGAACAATGCTGTCATCCAGGGTCAAAGTGTTGGCAGGACAGAAGTACAAGTAAGTATACAAAGGTCATCCAGGGGTTATAGGGGTAAGGTATACAGATATCGGACTCGGGTCACAGTGCATCACTTTCTTCGTGGCATATCTTGTATACTCGATTACCTAAAATTACGAAATTTTATATGTAAGTACGTCTTGGGATTCTAGAGTGTCGGATACTGAGATGGAGTCTTGTATTGGAGTTCTGTCCCTTTGTGCAGTTCTGATACCAAAGTTTTTCAAGAGTTTGGATTGCTTCTAGACATTGTTTTTTTTATGTACTACTTTTTTTTTTTTTTTTTTATGTACCGGGTACTACTTATTTGAAATAATTTAGGTAAATTTATTGGATATTCACACAAGACAATTTGCCTGATTTGCTATATCTTTCTTAAATCAGGTTATGACCCCGATGCGTAGACTGATTGGTGGTAAGGAGGTCCGTGTCAGCAACGACAAGGTTTCAGTCGAGCGACTCATCATCACCTTGGTTACTGGGATAACTCTAGAGATCCACATTTCTCATGAGATCCCTGGAGCCCTGACAGCAATCTCACACATACAGGGTAGACTGCACACCAAGTACCAGGTGAGTGTTTTTCAGACAGGTTTAACTCATTCACCCCTGAAAACACATTTGAACTCTTCAAATTCAAAGGTTGGAATAGTACATTATTAAATTTCAGGGGTGAATGAGTTATTGGGGATTTATGATGCCATTCTAGCAATATTTAACTTACCAATAACAATGATTGGATAAATGCATGAACACAAGTTATTTTGTATGGGAGCTTACTTGACCTACTTTTCTTTTATCAATTAAATTTGACCTACTTCCCTGAGTTTAAGACATGTTTATCCTTCTTTTCCCTTATTAAGTTAACTTTGGCCTAGTAGCTCTGTGTAAAGTAAATTTTCACTTACTTTCCCTGTAAAATTAAGTTTGACGTACCTTCCTGCATCAGTTAACTTTGACCTACTTCACCAGTTCAAGTTAACATTTACCAACTTTCTGGTGCATCCATTTACTCAAAAATACTGTTTTTCCTATAAATAAACCTTCTGTCCTGTTTGTTTCACAGGAGGCAGTGTTGGACATTTCTATACAATATTCCGACGGCACACAGTTCCCCCTGGAGAAAGTGGAAGGGGAAGATTACGTCCTGGATGTATCCACTCTTAACCACTACGTCATTGGCATGGCCCCCTACACCAAACAGTACCAGCCACGCATCGTCGCATTGGGTCAAGGTCGTGGGGAACTTCTTAAGGTCATGCTAAAGCTGGGTAACGAATGTGCTAGAAAAAGGTCAAGGTCTGTATCCGTGAGCTACGTAGTCGTGGATTCTGATTTCTCTCCTGGCAACCGTTTATATCATGATCGCCTGGTCAGTGATGGTCACTACGACGATAATAGAGCGAGTGATCGAAGAGACTCTCACGGCATCAGTATCAACAGTAAAAAGTCTCATTACGATTTCCCACGTATCAGTGACAAAGACAAAAACATAGATATGGATGGTAAATTTGGAAAGAAATTCTCGAAAAAAGATGAAAGTGATTCTGGTGTAATTCCTATTGGTATTGACCTGGCTGAGAATCTGCGGACTCAGGAAAGTCCACAAACAAAACAAGAACCTGTTCGCCAGGAGGAAATAGCTATGTTATCTCCACTGGAAATTGGAATGTATGTCCTGCTGGCAGTGTTCTGTGTAGCTATCTGTGTGTTTCTTGTCAATTGCATTGTGTTCATGGTTCGTTATAAACGCAAGCATGTACCTAAAGGTAAGCGATTGGAGACTGTAGCCCAAGCTAACGACTGGGTGTGGATAGGGCGTGCTACATTGGAACGTAACGCCATCAACACTAAGTGTTCACAGACGCTGATGCCAGCCGAGGACTTCAATGGTAACCACACGCCAGTGGCTGGTGGAAGTAGTCAAAACAGCAGTGGACAAAATTCAGCTGAGGCCAGTAATCGAAGCAGTTTTGTGTCAACCATAAAAGGGTCGGAATGCAGCATCCGTATCACGGCAAATCCACTGTTGGAGGCTTCAAACGCTACGTCTGCAGTAGGCGAGGAGATAGAGAACAATAACCAGCATCGTCAGCTGCAGCAGCACCTGGACCCGGAGTGGGACTATGAGGCCATGGGCATGACCTATGACCAGCTCGTTGACTACTTCGATAACCTCAAAGAGTCGACGGCTTAGTTCTCACAACAATCATTGACAAATTTCATTTTTTGTGTGCGACAGATGTTAGTTTTTCGTCGCAAGTGGATGAAAGTTATGAATATATATGTAAGACAATACTTGTTCATTTTAAAATATGGCTATCTGACACTGGTGACAATACGTTCCAAAACTGAAAGATTTGACAGATTAAGCCAATTCCTTGCTGACCGTCTGACAATATTCACTTTGTCAGGAGTTAGTGATTCAAACAGGAAAACACTTGTGTATCTTGAAGACTTAGATCTGATGAACGCTTAAAGAATTTAGTTTTTTGTTCGAGATAGATTGCGTTTGTAAAAAGACAAGATCAATGCAAGAAGTAGATTGTGGATAGGGAGTGCTTCCATCTGTGTTGTGATTACTGCAAAAACTAACCGGCAATATTTGCTGGACACAATAATTGTAAGCCTGCTACCTCTTGGGCTAGGCAATAGGATATGACACCCCTTGGATACTGACTTGCTCTTTATGAACTGTAGGAGTAAAGGGACATCTTTTACATTTGCGAAACATGGCAAATGTTTTTGAGGAAGATCAAAAGAAAACATTTTGCACCCCCCTTCCCCCCCTCAAAAAATTTGAATACCAGTAATAATTTAAATCAAATTTGGTATTGGACAAATACACCTTGTTACCATGACGATTGGATGAATGTAAGTGTTATAAGGTGATGATGATTCAAATTATATGATAATTACATATGTATGGATTTTGTTATTTGCTCGTGCTCGTGTTGAAAAAAATTATTTGAGAAATTTATAGAAGAGAAAAATTGTTCTGTGAATTAAATGAAATGCATATTATGATCACCTGTTGCTTCAATTCACGACCCAAGATACTGAGAGAGAAATATGTGTACCAAAGTTAGCTTGCCAATTATCTGTCATATTAATTCATGTTTCATGTACAACACTTTTAAACATTATTTGCAGACATTTATATTAGAACATGTTTATAGTCATGTAACATAACACATCACCTTAACCTCACCACAACCTATGTTTTCATGCCCATCGTCCTCCGCTCCTCAAAATATGTTTAAAATATCCAAAAGTTGTCCTGTATCTATTGAAACAGACTGTCAAATAAACAAAAGGCTATATGAGTGTTTCGGAGAAAGACATAAGATTTTGACAAGTTTAATAATATTGAAGTAGCCTAGGGCAAAAACAAATGACCACTTTTTATGATCGTATTTGTTTACAAAATAGAATTTATGATTAAGGTACCAAGTTAAAAAAAAAAAAAAATATCAGAATTTAATTTCATAAAGCACAATTCTTTTAATGAAATTTATACATTTTCAAATTTTCAATTGCGAATTAAATCTCAATCAGGTATGATATAGTTACATTTTACCACTGACCATTAACTCATTCACCCCTGAAGACACATTTGAACTCATCCAATTCAAAGGGTGGAATACTTCATTATGAAACTTCAGGGGTGAATGAGTTAAGCAAGTGGAAGAGTATTTGTTGAAGAAGGGTGTCACACTGTGATGTCACTGTTATTTATTCATTATTTATTACATTGTACTAGCAGCATTGGTTTGTTAGCAGCATATTTATATATTGAAGAGAGGTACCAGCTTTGATTCGATCGATCAGTGTAGCTTGGAGTGGGAGGTGTATATATTATAGTGGTATATCTGTTATATGTATATTGTGTCTAGTTGACCATGCAGATCTTGACATATTAACACACAATATAACAGGATGTGTACTTTACCTGGAGTCAAGAATACTCAGTTTCATATTGTTTCAAAATGTTTGTCATGACCTTGGATCAAAGGTCATGTGCCAGTAACTTTGACCTTAAGGTCACTTCAAACATGGAAGTTGATGTTGACATGGTGCATGACCTTTTGGCCTTGACCACTGTTAGTGGCTTCACATTAACCCTGAGGTCTCAATCATGATACTTGTGATACTGGCTTTGACATTTGACCCTCGAGTTTCCCTGACCTTCAGGGGTCAACCAGTGCACATTTCATAGCCGTTTCCCTCTTGGTATATAACTGTGTACTATTCTAGATGTCATAGTTGTTATTGTACATAGTTGATATGTACTTGCATCTTTGAGCCATGTCCATTGTCGCATAAGACTGTTTGAAAAGTATTTCTCCTCATTTATCCATTTGAACAATGATGATATTGTCAGAGAAAAAAACTTATAAAAAGAAAATAAAAACACTTTCAGTAAATGAAGTAAATTAAACTATTATCAGAAAAAAAATCTCAAAAAAAATTAATTAAAAATACTTCTAGTTAATGAAGTAAATTCAATAATTGTCATGATTTTCAACATTGTTAAACAAAAATTATAACGGTGTCAGAAAATTTTATTTTTTATTTTCTTTATATATCATGTTATACAAATCCCAAACGACTGGCTGGAGATGTCTTCATGATAGACTGTAAGTGTGATTTTATAAGAATGAGTGAAGTGTTGATTCCTTGTACTAAATATAGGTCGAGATGGAGTAGTTTTAAATGATCAATCTATATGCTTGTATATGTATTTATAACAGTATACCTATGTTTTCATAATGCATAACCATTAATTATGATGTGCCATTTTGCTACAGATGATTTTCTTTTGTATATTTGCAAATAGATTTCAATGCAATCTATCTTAGTTCATGAAGGCAATGCCAGCTGAATTCACCTTCGATTGATTAGTTTTTAGCAATGAATTAATCCTTGGTTTTTTTGATAAATATTTAGAGACATTTTTCTTGGTTCAATAGATTAGCTTTTAGATCTGATTATAGAAAAATATTTACCAATATGTGGAGTCAGTGGTATTTAAGTGCTTGACATGTTGTTTGCTGGTCAAATACCAACATCACAGAAAGAATCTCAGACAAGTTAAAGGGTTTATTTAACTTTTAAGAATAAAAAGAATAAAACAAATCTGGTGCTTTTTTTCTTCCCATGTGCACTGCTCGTTTTACTGATGGAAGGGACATAACTCCAGTTTAAAATACTGCCTACGGTTTGTGTTCTGTCACTGAAGTTTTGTTTTTAAAACATCGGATTTTTAAATAATTTCATTTAGAAACAGAAGCTATGTTGAAATATGTTCATTGTGATATGACAAATATTTTAAAACCATTTTTCTTTCGTTACACAATTTTTGTTTATGTGTAAAGTAATTGTAAGTATCTCTCCCGTCTGTTGGTGTATGTTTCACAATTTTTAAACGATTTACTTTGATGTACCTTGTTAATGAAATGCTTCATGTGCAATTTAGAAAATGGAATATTTAATGTTTATTTGCTTTGTTAATATGGCTTTGAAACCACTCTGATAGTTGCTGTTTGTATATACAGTATATATATATATATATATATATTTGTTATGTTTTTTGTGTGAGAGAGAGAGCTCGCTCTAGCATTGCAAGACGGAGCTGTTTTATGTATCAAATGTACCCTCTTGTAGATAATCATGGTTATTGTGCATTTATATAAGGTTAAATATTGCATATTTCCCCTAGCAATTTGTCAAACAACTATGTCCTGGAGTATTTTCGTTCCTGAATAATTTGTGGAAAGACGCACTTAAAGAACCTCGAGATCCAGGTTTGGTTTCTCCAAGTTATATTCTATCTTGAACATTTCCCTCTAGGAAGCAACGTTTTCAGATTATCATTGTTAGGGTAACAAGTTTAATTGAATTTAATTCAAACACACACACAACCTCTCTATCTGACCCGTGAATCTTTTGTAAATTAGTTTCATCTTCAGCAACATAGATCTATGTTTCCCGTCATATGTGTAAATAATCATGATACTTTTTCAACTCCCTATCGTGTAATGTACTAGATGTAGCGTTGTGTATCGGTATTTCAGAGGTTGTACTATATTAGTAGACTCTGTCCTCTTTCTGACCACCGTTATTGTCACTTTAAAGATCATTTTGATAAAAATTGAATTCTTTGATATAATCAAAAATATGACCAAAAAATCACCATCCCTGCTATATGTACAAAAATAAAAGTACAATTTCAATGCTTTTCAATTGATACGTTTTTCTGAATTTCTTAATATCTGTAACAAAAAAAGATCTCTAGTAAGTTTTAACAGATCAATGTATTGAATTTACAAGTATTTAGCAATGTATGATGTTAACACAAAAGTGGTGAAAATGTTGTTGAAGCATAATTGAATGTTTTTGAATTACATCAGTGTAAATTGAGTTAGCTGTGACCCGCCCCAAAAGGGGCTGTGTGTCCTTTATATTACCCCAAGGGAATTGTGACGAGGCCCCTAGAAGGGTTTGTTGTGTTTTTGTTACGTACCAACGAGATCTTACTGGTCTGGTACAATGTCCCACCATTGGCTTGTGAAATCAACTGTGTTGTTTGTATACGGCTTTGTATATGTTTGATGATGTATGTATATTATACTGCTAAACTCCATCACCTGTACCATATATGGAATTAGCATTATTAAAATTGTTATTTTTAAGAAGAAATTATTCTGCTTTTGTTGTTTATTATGTCAGTCAGGGCTTTTAGCCGGCCGTTGACATTTAGCAATTTCAGAAGTCACATCAACATTTCCTTGAAATTTGCTGAGTCACAACATATTTTAAATAGATATGTGTATGTGTTTTCAAACCCAAGAGTGAAAACTCATTTTTAGCTCACCTAGCCCGAAGGGCCAAGTGAGCTTACATGGTGCAGCGTCCGTCCGTCAGTCGTCTGTCGTCCAGCGTTCGTCGTCAATATTTTACTTTAAACAACTTCTTCTTAATAACCAAAAGGCCTAGGGTGATGATATTTGGTCAAAAGCAAACTAGGATGAAGGGCTACCAAGTTTGTTCAAATAAATGACCTTCACCTATTTTCAAAGCCACAGGGGTCAAATATGTTAAGAACTTTTAAACAACTTCTTCTGAATAACCAAAATGCCCAGAGTGATGCTTTTTGGCTAGTAACATGCTGGGATGAAGGGCTACCAAGTTTGTTCAAATGAATGACCTTCGTCCATTTTCAAGGTCACAGGGGTCAATTGTCTTAAAAAATCTTTATACAACTTCTACTGAATAACTAAGAGGCCTAGGCTAATGATATTTGGCCTGAACCATGCTAGAATAAAGGGATATCAGGTTTATTCAAATGAATGACCTTTACTTATATTCAAGGTCACAGGGGTCAAATATGTTAAAAACCTTTAAACAACTTCTTCTCAAAAACCAAAAGGCCTAGGATGATGCTATTTGGCCAGTAGCATGCTGTTATGAAGGGCTACCAAGATTGTTCGAATGAATGACCTTGACTAATATTCAAGGTCACAGGGGTCAAATATGTTTAAAACCTTTAAACAACTTCTTTTGAATAACCAAGAGGCCTAGGGTTAAGGTATTTGGCCAGTAGCATGCTGTGATTAAGGGCTACCAAGTTTGTTCAAATGAATGACCTTCGTCCATTTTCAAGGTCACAGGGGTCAATTGTATTAACAAATCTTTTAACAACTTCTTCTGAAAAACTAAGAAGCCTAGGATAATGATATTTGGCCAGTAACATGCCAGGATGAAGGGCTACCAAGTTTGTTCAAATGAATGACCTTTACTTATTTTCAAGGTCACAGGGGTCAAATATGTCAAAAACCTTAAAACAACTTCATCTAAATTAGCCAAAGGCCAAGGGTGATGATATTTGGTCATTAACAGGCTGGGATGAAGGGCTACCAGTTTTGTCAAAATGAATGACCTTTGCCCATATTCAAGGTCACAGTGGTCAATATATGTTTAAATCTTTAAATGACTTGTTCTGTATAACCAATAGGTCCAGGGTTATGATAGTTTGCCAAAAGCATGCTGGGTTGGAAGACTTTAAACTCTGTTCAACCTAATGTCCTTGTTCGACATTCAAGGTCACAGGCGTCATATGTTTAATTCTTTTAATAGGTTCTTATGTATCAAACACTGATATTCTGCCTGTAGCTGTTATTTTAGTCCACTAGAGATTAATACCAGGTGAGCGATTCAGGCCTCTTGTTGAGAATCAAAAACATAATTCTACAGGGAAAATCCTGGAAGATGAGTGGGCCATTTCAGCAATTTCTAGTCAATATCAAATTTAAGAGGGGCCATTCTACGTAAAATTAAAATTAAATTTTAACATGGAGGTGTCAATTTCAGTTCTGAGGGGCAACTGACCCCCTCCAGGATTATTCCTGCTTTTAGTGATCTACTGAGAGCCCTGCATCTCCCCAATACTCTGAATAGTAAAGCATATCTTGATGACACTTGAAGCATACCTACATTACCAAAAAAAGGGTATATTGCAAAGTATTTAGATCACTCTCAATCAAGTCTCGGCGACATAGTTGCCCTGCACAGCTAATGACCAAGAGGAACCTACATCAAAAAAAATTGAGAAAGATCCATCCGGTACTTCTGGAGAAATAGCGATAACAAACTTTCACTATCAAAATCCAAGATGGCTACCTGTCGGCCATGTTGTTTATCCGATCAGTCTCAAAATTGCCTTGCACAGCTAAGGTAGCAGAGTACAGTAGCGTACGGTGGCCATGGGTGATATTTTTATACAATGAATAACCCCTGTAAAAGTAAAAAAAAAAAAATCAGCACTAAAATTGGCATATAGATGATGAAGTTGACTATGTGGGCTTCATAATTTTTCAAAAAAATAAATCGAATTTGGTTTGATACTACAGTTTTGGGCATTTACTAATCTGTGTGTAAATATTGTGAAAAATCCACCGGAATGACCTATCGTAAACGTGAGTATTTCTGTTACCAAAGAGGCGATATTTAATTTCAGACAGGTTTTAAGAGAGAAAAAAATCTACTTGTGGGGGTCAAATTTTGGGTTAAAAGTCATGATATTTTGCATATTTTGGTGTTTTTTGATGTGGTAACCATGGTTTCCCAAGTCCCAAATCTGGGGAAATCACTTTTTGGAAAAACAATCATTCTTTTAAAACAAGTGGCCCAAGAGGGCCTATATCGCTCACCTGAATTTTAAAGCAGTCATACCCATTAAATATTATATTGCACTAAAAATATTTCCCTCGCAAACTTTGTTGACTCCATCTGTTGAAACTACCAGCAAAATATTATTGTAAGATTCTATGCTTTTTGATTCTTCTTCAGAAGTTGCTTGATATATGTTTTCCTGTGACCTTGTAAGTAGGTCAATGTCATTTTCCTTCTCAAATTGGTTTGCTCTATTCCAAAAAGCTACCAGCCAAATCTTATGAATCCATTTCTTTTAGTTCTTAAGAACAAATCCTTTAAAATGTTGTTGACCTCTGTGACCTCTAAAGTAGGTTGAGGTCATTTTCATTCGCAAACTTTGGTGAACTCTAGCTATCCCAGGAAGCCACCAGCCAAATATTATAATTTTATGCCTTTTAATTCTTCTTCAGAAGTAGTTTGAACCGTTTGACATATTTGAACGCTGTGACCTTGAAAGTAAGGGAAGGTCAGTTTCATTCGCAAACTTTGTTTGGCTCTTTCCCAGGAAATAACCAGCCAAATATTAAGGGGTTCTATACCTTCCAGTTCTTCAGAAGAAGTTGTTCTAAAAGTTTGACATATCTGACTCCTGTGACCTTGAAAGTATGTCAAGGTCATTTTCATTCCCAAACTTTGTTGGGCTCTTTCCCAGGAAGCTTCAAGTCAAATATTTAGGTTCTATAACTTTCAGTTCTTCAGAAGAGGTCGTTTTAATCATTAGACATATCTGAATCATGTGACCTTGAAAGTAGGTCAAGGTTATTTTCATCCTCAAACTTTGTTGGGCTCTGTTACAGGAAGCCACCAGCCAAATATAAAGATTCTATACCTTTCAGTTCTTCAGAAGAAGTCGTTTGAAGTGTTTGACACGTTTGACCCCTGTGACCTTGAAAGAAGGTCAAAGTCATTTTCATCCTCAAACTTTGTTGGGCTCTATCCCAGGAAGCAATTAATCAAATATAAAGATTCTATATCGTTCAGTTCTTCAGAAGAAGTTGTTTGAAGCATTTGACATATTTGACCCCTGTGACCTTGAAAGTAGGTCAAAGTCATTTTCATTCTCAAACTTTGTTATGCTCTATCCAAGTAACCCACCAGCCAAATATAAAGATTCTATACCTTTCAGTTTTTCAGAAGAAGTCGTTTGAAGTGTTTGACATATTTGACCCATGTGACCTTGAAAGTAGGTCAAGGTCATTTTAGTTCTCAAACTTTGTCGGGCTCCTACCAACAAAGCTTTCAACCAAATATCATGACTCTAGGCCTGTCTGTTCTTCAGATGAAGTTGTTTAAAGGAAAAATTGACGGGCGACGCACAATGACATTAGCTCACTTGCCCTTCGGGCAGGTGAGCTAAAAACTGTATTCAAAATGTAGTTTATAAATATATATATATATATATGTAGGTGTGTTGTGCAGGATGAATGCGCTATCCATGTTTATCCAAGACATGCCCTTTATTTTTAGGGGCAAGCCATTTCTACTGTACTCTGCTACCTAAGGACCAAGGGGAACCTACATATAAAATTTGAGAAAGATCCCTCTTGTACTTCTGGAGAAATACCGATAACAAGAATTGTTTAAAGACGGACCATGGATGCAGGGTGATTTGAATAGCCCACCATCAGATGGATGGTGGGCTAAAAATCAAAATATGGATACTTTAGCTCTGAACATCTTTGAGATTCTGTTTAAACTGTTCATTTCTATTTTGTTACACCAAGTCTTTAAATAAATATTTATCTTAAAAAAAAAAAAATCTACACATCCATATGTAGCTCAGAAAGGGCAGCTAACCTCGATAATGACATCTTGTTTGTTGATAGTTTGGTGTTAACAATCGCTATCGCAACGGCGCTTGATAAAATTGGCTGTTGCCGTCAAACGTTCTTGTGACCATCACGGTGGGGAAACAAAGCGGTGAAAAATGGCCACTGTGAAGAACCCGGAATGCACATTTTTCGTGCATGTGATATTTTTCTCTGTCTCATGGCAATATCACCTGCGCCCCTTAAACCAATGTATTTTCGGAGGTCGACAGAGATTTTTGTTTAATTTTCTCCTAACCAATCAAATAGCTAGAAATTCACTTGAAGTGTAACAAATTGTATTATTACTAGTTCTTATAATATGATTTTGTCCGGGTCGTAACTTTTAAACTGTTAAAGATATCTTGATGAAACTTGATGTATCCCTTCATCATCCACACATGATGTCCGGGCGTGCAGTGTAATTAGGTCACTGGTCTTAACTTCAAGGTCAAAGGTAAAAAACATTGTCTCAAACATTTAAAGGTGTACACCAAGGTGGTACCTGTGTCTAATTTAGCTTAAACTTTAATTAGTATGCAAGTATATGATGGCATTGTAATTATATATAAACTCTATCCAAGCATCATTGGGAACTATGGGGTCAGCCTTGATGACTTCTGTAATGGTCCCTAATTCAATTAGAACTTGTTCATATATGTATTTCATCATTTAGCAGTAGGCAGTTCCTTTAATGATAAGGTCAAACAGGGCATTACAAGTGATACAAACCCCTTCGCATTCACACATTGTGACATATGTAGGAGGAAATGTAGTTGATAGACAGATAACGTTTTTCTTAAAATAGTATCAGTGACCTTCAAGTAGAAACCCGAAAGGAGAAGTTGTTCAAGGCATTGCCATATCAAACACTTGTATTAATGTTCATAAAAGTCTGTTGAGGAATGAAGTTGGTAAAGCGATGACAAAGTTTTTCTAAAAATATGTCAAAGGTCAAATAAGTGCAAAGATATCAGGAATGTGTCCGGGCCATAACTTTTAAACCATTAAAGACGAGATGTTTTTGTACACAAAAACTAATCTCGTCTTTTTATTTGAAATCTATAAATATTAGATTTAATTTGAATAGAACAAAAAGCATAGTATTTATACACTGTAGTTTGTATGCTTAGATGTTAAAGAGGCTGGTCGGGGAAAAAATGTCATATTTTCTAAAATGGCTTACACATGTTTAAAATACTTTCTTTTGAAATATACTGATTCAAATTTTGTTGAAATTCACTCCCTTAGAGTAAAAATTATAATTATATTAAAGAAATCCTAAATCGTCACCTGACAGCCTAAAACTCTCAATTGACCCAGATCAGTGATGTAATGTTACCCCATGTGCGTCATCAACAAGGCCAAATGTAAACATTGCGGCGAAAGAAAAAGATGCATGCAAGTCATGACAGGCACGAGGTATTAATACCGTTATATATAACAACATATAGGTAGGAATACTACACTTGCATCATACATGACCTTTGAAAACAATTATTTACGTTTAGTATTGCTGTCTTGTCCGCTAGTTGAGTCTGACATGGCACATTGCGGCGTGCTATTGTTATCTTCACTGCCTCACTTTCGAAACAACCACATGACATATATAAATAGATCTGCGCTAAATTTACGCGGGGCTTCCCCGAGATTTCAGTGGTCATAACTTGACATTGCAAGCAGAACTCGACCATCATATAGCCGTGGTTTAACTTTTGGAAGTCCACAGAACGCATTTAGACCCATTTATTTTGTAATTTTCCCCCCGACCAGCCCTTTAAAACGACTCCTGAAATTTCGATGTTCTTGTACAGGTAATTGTTCGACTTTTACTAATAATTAGTATTTGTTAATTTTAATGTTTTCCTTATGACAGACCTTGATTGTAGTTCAAAACGATGAGATATTCAACTCATTAAAGATTGATTCATAAATGGAATACACAAAGAAAATACTTTCTACAATTCAAAACTTGATTTATGAAAATTTTTGACTACAGGTATCTAGTTTTGAACAAGTGACAGAATCATGTTTAGGTGAATACACTAATTAATAAGCGACAGCATATTTAATGTTATCTGCCTCCAATGAGAGTACATGTAAGATAATCCACTTATTTTCTACACGCATCATGTAAAAAAAGATGCAAAAACAACATGTTCCCAATATTCCATTGATATCTTCTCAGTATATCCCAGGGAAGACAACTCCTACAGAATTAATTTGAAATTTTAGGTTTATGTTAACCATTTTTTTATTTGAATATAAATAGTATGTACTGACAGAAGTGCAGGGTGGTGAGATAATAGATATGTGTAGCCTCCATTCAGCAATTGGTGGGATATTCTTCTGTAAACAATTCTTGTTATCACTATTTCTCTAGAACTGCTGTTTCTTTCTCCAATTTCTCCTGCAGGTTTCCTTTTGTCTGTTGTTCGTGTATGTTTCATGTTGACTGATCAGGTGAAGAAATGATTGACCATATGGCAGCCATCTTGGATTTGCCAATTAAAATTTGTCATCTGAATTTGCCCGATTTACTCCCAGTCCTTCATTGTGCAGGTTTCATTTTTAGACTGATTGGACCAATGGGCCCGAATCGCTCACCTGGTATTAATCTCACACTTGTAATCTTAAAAGTGGACTAAAATACAGCTACAGGCAGAATATCAGTGTTTGATTCATAAGAACCTATTAAAAGATTTAAACATATGACGCCTGTGACCTTGAAAGTCGAACAAGGACATTAGGTTGAACAGAGTTTAAAGTCTTCCAACCCAGCATTCTTTTGGCAAAATATCATAACCCTGGACCTTTTGGTTATACAGAACAAGTCGTTTACAGATTTAAACATATATTGACCACTGTTACCTTGAATATGGGCGAAGGTCATTCATTTTGACAAAATTGGTAGCCCTTCATCCCAGCCTGTTAATGACCAAATATCTTCACCCTTGGCCTTTGGCTAATTAACATGTAGATGTCGTTTAAAGGTTTTAAACATATTTGACCCCTGTGACCTTGAATTTATGTAAAGGTCATTCATTTGTACCAACCTGATAGCCCTTTATCCCAGCATGCTACTGGCCAAATATCATTATGCTAGGCCTCTTGGTTATTCAGAAGAAGTTGTATAAAAGTTTTAAACATATTTGACCCCAGTGACCTTGAATATAAGTAAAGATCATTCATTTGAATAGACTTGGTTGCCCTTTATCCTAGCATGCTACTGGCCAAATATCATCATCCTAAGACTTTCGGTTATTGAGAAGAAGTTGTTTAAAGGTTTTAAACATATTTGACCCCTGTGATCTTGAAAATAAGTAAAGGTCATTCATTTGAACAAACTTGGTAGCCCTTCATCCCAGCATGCTACTAGCCATAAATCATCACTCTGGGCATTTTGGTTATTCAGAAGAAGTTGTTTAAAGTTTTTAACATATTTGACACCTGTGACCTTGAAAATAGGTGAACTCAGAAGGTCAATTATTTGAACAAACTTGGTAGCCCTTCATCCTAGTTTGCTTCTGGCCAAAAATCATCACCCTAGGCCTTTTGGTTATTAAGAAGAAGTTGTTTAAAGTAAAATATTGACGCCGGACGCTGCACCATGGCATAAGCTCACTTGGCCCTTTGGGCCAGGTGAGCTAAAAAACAAGATGACTGCCTGGTGGCCATCATGTATTTTGGCAGTGAAAATTGATAAGGAAAAAAAAGACACCAGACTGCTAACTATGATTATAACAGTTCAAGATTCATTGTACTATCTATTTAAAAAAAAGTTTTGGACTTATATTTCTCAAATTTAATTTGCAAGTTATACTCTAGCTGCGGGAACCGTAGCTTCTATGTCCGATTTTTTATTTTTTTTATTGTTATCGGACCATAAAATATGGTCCGATAACAATAAAAAAAAAAAAAAAAAAAAACGGACATAGAAGCTACGGTTCCCGCAGCTAGTTATACTCAAGCTCCTGTTCTAAAGTTCTATTTCGAGACTGATTGAAATACAAGACACAGCTGTCCGATAATTTCTTACTTATTCTCAGAGGACTGGAGGAATCCTTTTCAAATCTAAGTTGTTATTTTCTCTTAACCCATAGTTGTGCTCGTTTCATTTTAAGAACAAGATAAAAAAAATTAGCAGCAATGTGTCCATCCTCTATGTTAAGAGTTCAAATTTTTTTTCTATATTCTCAAGGAGCATTGGAAGGATCTTTCCACAATTTTCTTCGTTAGATTTTCCTTGTTTTCTACTGTCATGTTTTACTTCATCTTCGATATCCAAGGCTTACACTCACTTTTGCTCTCTGCACCACTGGAATAGGCCATAGCAAAATTTTTATATTGAAGGTATTCTTTTTGCTATGACATAATCCAGGGGTGTAGAGAGCGAAAGGGGGTATAACCCCTGGATATCGAGGATGGGAACTGGAAGACTCCTGTGAGACCTACCTATATTTTGGAATTAAATATTGATAACTTTCTCTTGATCTAACATTAAAAAAATAACAGCCTAAAGAGGGGCAGGTGGAATTTAACATCCCTGGGTAAACCTGTCTTTTTCCTTTAAACTGTGACAACTGACATGAGTTCTGATGTGCTCATTTTTGTAATAACATTTACAGCTATATATTTAATGCAAGAAAGGATAAACCAGGCAGTTTTCTGAGGGCGATTTTAAATTTCTATGTTCAAGACTCTGTTTTGAATGACCTAGCCAGGTCAGTAGGAAATGCCTAGTTCTTTACCAGGTCGACATACATGACTGAAAAGCTTCCATGTAGCTCGCCTTTATTTTGGCATTTAGGCAATACACAATGTACCTCGAGTTATTAATATAAAAACAATTTAATGAAAAATTATAATACTGCATTTTCCATATCAATATTTTTTTAATTGTTTCAATGTCTTGTAGAAACATGATTACAACTTCATGATTAATGATAACAAAGATGAAAATGACCAATACATGTTTAACATTTAAATGTCAGAGTCCCTGTCTCCTGATACACAAACACATAAAAGTTGATCAGCATTGCCCCTTTTATCCTGTGAATGAAATGAAACTGGAACAGCTAATGATATCCCCATTCACTCCATGAATTTCTAAAGTCTGTGATGAAATTATCTTCCTATGATCAGCGCCTCTTTTGGAACACATTTCCACCTCCTCCTCTTCCACCACCACGGTCGCTACCACCTCCTCGACCACGTCCTCTTGCAGCTGTCAAAATAGAACAATTTAAAATGGGTTTAAATATGCAGTCAATTCAACCTCAAGTGCACTTATTCAGATAGTCAGTTTCCTCTGCCAGCCAAAACACAAAACAATAGATGTATGCATGGATAGTCTCTTGGATAGACATTGTCATTCGTTTTATTTATAGAAATGCCAACTTATGAACTGTATTCAGGAAGATAAAAACCCAGGCTACGTGCAAAAGGTACACGTGTTATTGTGGAAAACATCTATTATAAGCACAGGTACTAGCCTCGTCTGTTAATACAACCTATAATATATTGACAGGTGTATTGACAGACGAGGCTAGTACCTACATGTTATAAGCAAAAAATGCAATTATTATTATTGAATTGTTTTTACGTCAAAAGAACAGTTACTGATCGAAGAGTTATAGAGGAAATGCAAAAGATCAGCACGAAAGGAAAGCTTCCGTCTTACCTTGTGCTCGTAAAATTGCAGATTTTCCGCGACCAGCACCACCGCCTCCTCCACTTCTCCCTTGGATTCTT
Organism: Mizuhopecten yessoensis; assembly: GCF_002113885.1. Classification (NCBI taxonomy): domain Eukaryota; kingdom Metazoa; phylum Mollusca; class Bivalvia; order Pectinida; family Pectinidae; genus Mizuhopecten; species Mizuhopecten yessoensis. The sequence goes on from NW_018408629.1 coordinate 2,140,565, forward strand.
TTGAACATGGGGGCATTTTTTAACATGTCTGGCAATATGAAAAATCTTATCTTACTTCCTCTAAGGAATACATTCTCTAGCTGTGCAACTCTTCCATCTCTGTATGTGACTGTGATGTTGCACATTTGAGTGTTCATATTATCTTCAGCTTCAACAAGCTTTCCTCGGTACACTTCACCGGTGGTCGTTTCGCATGTCACAATATGGCCTTCAGCTTCATGAAGCACCTTAATCGGCACACCAATGGACATTTTGAAAGTTTAGTCGTGTTATACAACACGCTCTTACACAAGCTTCGTTTAAAACAAAGCCGATTATAATGGATTTAAGATGCCGGTAAAAATAAATACAAACAATGGCGCCCGACGCTTGGAATACGTTCCGGAAGTAGAACTCTTTGTTGTCATTTATTTAATTAATATTTTGTACAATTTTACTGCATAAGTCGGCTATTTTATTCTCATAATTCAAGAATAATCAAATCGATCATGGTTTTTTTTACAACATAAACGCGTGCAAACCTTTGAAATTTATGAAAACAAACAGCTACTTCCGGTAGGTAAATTTTGTTGACAAATATTTGTTCGTATTTTAAATTATTACTGTTGCCAGTCGGTAGTCTTTTGTTTGTTCAGTAAATTGTGGACATGTCTCTGACAGCGATCAGCAATTTCAATTGTTTTCTGACTATATGACTATACGAAACAGCGGTTGCTTCTTAGGGCGCGGAAAGACCGATGAAATCGAGGATAAAGTTATCTGCCCTTTGTTAGGGGTCGCAACATTTCCACTCTCAGCGTCTTCCTGAAGGTAAAGTATACTATGACAGCTTTAGATATATGCATGGCGACTATTTATCTTCCAAGTGCATTACGATACGAAAGTATGTGTTCCTTATGCGTATCTATTACAAACACACAATGTGCTGAAATATATTGAAAATATAGTCAGAAATCCGGCCCGTACCAAGAATGATTAAGTTCAACATTTGAAGTTGTTCCTGGGGGTACAGTCTCTGCAGTGTAATTCATTCATGATACGATGACATCGTTTTGTCTGGCCTAAGTATGTTCACATGTTAACTTTGATTTAAACAGTATTTATTCAATATAAAAACATGTTAATTGCCTACATAATAACTCTGGGATTGGAACAAGCTTAGAGCTTATACTTTGAATAAATAATAATAATAACAACAATAATAATCATCTTTATTAAACGTCGTGTACAATTGTCAACAACAAACATAAGCTCTGTACTTTAGAGCTTTTATTACGACGCCGCTAAGGGAACAAATGGTGTTTGCGTGGTGGAGGAAAACCCACGGGGGGAAAACCTAAATAACCGTGCCATCGGAGGGATAACAACTAACTCTATCAGACATCATTCTCTTATTTCCACCACCGCTGGGGATCGAACCGAAATTCTTGGGAGAGTGAGTGGTCTGAAAAAGCTCATGCTTGATTGCATACAGTATAGTACAATGACTGCGCGTTAGCGATCGCGGCTACCGAGGCAATTCCAATTGTAATGCAGTGTTCCAACTTAACAGTAATTAATTTTTAGTTTATCGCCATGAAAAATACTGTAGGTCTTTTTGAAAAATTTAAGTTATTTGTTATGGTGAATAAGATTCAAGGATAAATGGCAGCGAGTTAAAGACTCCTCAGTTTTTGAAGTCACTTGTCTTTCTATATTGCACATGTTTTCTTTAAATTACAGTTATTGAACACTATATATAATACGTTATACTTTATATTTAAAATAATATAAATTTTCCTGGTCAAGGTCTTGTGAATCAAAATTTCAGTAGTTAAAAAAGATCTGTGTCTGAAATACATAGACCTATTGTCTATGATGTGTAAGTCCTAAATTCTAAGAACATTAGCATTTGGTGTGTTTCTGAATAATTTTTAAAGGGACACAACTCTATTTCTGTTAGAAAAATTACCAAAACTCAGATTATGAGATAGATACGTTTTTTGTACAATTCACATTTCTGTTCTTATCAGTCTGTCATTATTCACTCCCTACTTCATTGTTTTCAATCTTTCTCCACATCTAAACAATAACACCCCCTCATTTTCCCTGAAAGTTTACAATGTCTGTCCATCAGGTATTTTGTCTCTAAGTTTCTCAAGTTAAGGTTAAAGTGTTTGTTTTAGATACTCTTCTGCCCTTAAAATTCATGAGGTGCCCTATCCATATTGTAAATACTGTAATTAAAAAATTAAAAAAAATCATGTCAGTTAGTATGCCAATCATTTTATCTAAAAAATTCTCAATCCTGTTATCCATATTGTAAGTATACATGTACGTATATTCAAAAAATCAGTTTCAAGTAAGGGTTAGGGAATAGGGGTTTGTTTTAGTCTGAGTTGCCTCTGCCCCTGGTACCAGGCTTAGACATTTTGAGAGATAGATGTCCCACACAAGATACTATGTATCAAAATGTGTGGTTTCAGGGCCAGAGGATACTCGGGCTAGGTTTGTTTTAAATGGTTAAGGTTTAAGGTAAGGTTAATTAGGGTTTAAGATTTGGATTTAGTGTCAAGATTTCAGGTAACATTAGTTTAGTCATCTGTTGATTTAGTACTATAGATACTTAATTTGGAGCAAAAGGCTTTTGGAGTGATATGTTTAGCTGTTGGGGAGATGTTTTGGCAATTATGGTTGTCAACATGGAGCAAAATGAATTTGCATTGGTGTTGATTTGAACACAAAATTGTGCATTTATATATAATCGTTTGTGGCATAGTTTTTTGGGGGAAAATCATCTGTAATTTGAGCTAAAAAGACATTATCTGTAATTTGAAGTATAGCCCAGTCAGTAGGAAGCAGCTAGTATTTTATCGTGGTCACAGACTGATACTCTCATAAATTATCTCCCTTTAGCCCGAGATTTAGTTTTGAAAGCTCTTAACCTTCACAAAATGAGCTCACTTTTTCTGCTTGTCTGTTACAGAGATATATATGTATGATTTGATGGGGTTTTCATACTCAAGACTAATAGTCAAATTTTCTGCATGAACTTCTGTCAGAAAGGCAACCAATTTGTTGGATATATAAAGTTTGTGTAATTACAAAGTATTAACAACAACAAACAACAACAACATCAACAAGAGAATACAGAAGTGTCAACAAATCCATGATTTGAATTATAAATCGATAAAACTAGGGCAAAATATGAACAAAGAAAAGATCTACCGGTACATGGAAACCCTTGACAAAGTACAAGGAGAATAAGACCAGGTGTTCATGTTCTAAAAGGGCTCTGCAAAGATAGCGAAAATATGACCTGAATGTATTGTATATAACATAACCAGGACACATTGTATGTATATATGTAAGGGATAAATCACTTGTTTTGTGTTGGATCAGCCAGTGAAAGCTGTACCTGTCAAGGGCCGAAGGGTGCTTTCGATTCACTGGCTGGTCCAACACAAAACAAGGGAGTTATCTTACTTTTAAACTTTCATCTGTGAGTACTGAGTAGTGCCTATCCATATACATGTATATATCTGATAGGTAACCGTTGGATAAATGAATAGACCACTACTTATCCAAGAGTCATTCAACTTATGCAATGGCTAGCTGTTGAAAAGGGAAGACATACAACTAGAAACACAAGTTTTCAAATAAATTTCTACATTTTACTTTACTGTTTTTAAAGAAAATATGTCTTTACACTAAAATTTGTTACTTGTAGGAAGACTGTGGTAATAAAAATGGACCAAATTCAGAATGCTAGTATACAGTACCACTACGCACCACAGACTGGTGAGCTGGTGGAAGGATTTGACCCTAGTGGTGTACAGCCTGTTGGGGCAATGACGGGAATCATTGACAGCCGACAAGTCATCTACACCACCAGTGATGGGGATGGACAATTACAGGTAAATCATGATAGCAAAGTACCTGAGTAGCTCCACATGACAGTCATCTTTACTGTCACAGTCTCTGTAGGGTAGAGGAAATCCTTTGGCAGTGTTCTTTTCTACACAACCACACACAGAGTGAAATTGAACTTTGTACACTCAGTTCTGTGATTTAAATGTATGCAAATCTGAATTCTGAGTCCTGGACTTCGGTTATTTGATCAGAAACTATCTTAGAATTCTTCCGTATAATACAGTTATTTAATAATCTGTGTTATTGTAATTCATCACATGTGTGCTACAGATGATGTCTATAATCTAATGATGCATGTTAATACAATCTGTATTGATATGTTTGTACCACTGATCAATGATATCTAATAATATGTGCTAGTTAACTCATTCTTATTATAATTTGAAAGAGTGGAATACATGTGTCATGCTGTGCGCCTTCAGCATGGTATTTCAGCAAGGTAGCACTCTAAAGTCAGCATAAAAACTGTACTATCGCAAGGAGGCAAATACACCTACATACCACCTCCACATGCATACATTTCGCACATGGAGGCGCATCCTTGAATGACCTTAGTTGTTAATAGGGTGCTAATCTTAATTAACCCCAAACTGTGCTGATAATATTATGGACAGGCAATTATGTAATATGATGAATGTTAATGCACTTTATAGGTGTACCACCATGATGGCAGCCAAGCCATACAGGGACTAGAGGGCCAGGACACGATTGTGTTTCTTGACGAAGGTATAAAGGTGGAGACAGAGACGGAGGTGGACACAGCATCCGAGGCCATAGAGGCTGTCAAGTACATTGAAGAAGGTGGAGACCAGAAGCAAAAGTTTATCATCCAGATGGCACCACAGGACCAAGAGGTCAAACAGGAGCCCCAACGTATTATAATTCCAGGTATCTAGGACTATTTCATACAAGCCGTGTATGTACTGTACATATGTGGATGCAAAAAATGGAACAGTTTTTGAAGAAAATGTTAATATTTCCTATTTAATTTTTGGAACACCAATGATTTTACTATAGTCAAATAGATACATTCATCTTTCATTTTATGTATTTCTTGGATATCACCAGCATGTGTGTCTATTTATAGACTTCATTTCGTTTAGTCAGGTTCACTTGAAAGGTTTAGATTACCCAAAATGGAACACCTCGTCATTTATTAGCTCACCTAGCCCGAAAGGTCAAGTGAGCTTATGGCATGGTGCGGCGTCCCTCGTGTGTCCGGCGTCCGTCCGGTGTCAACTTTTTACTTTAAACAACTTCTTCTCAGTAACCAAAAGGCCTAAGGTGATGATATTTGGCCAGTGACATGCTTGGATGAAGGGCTACCAAGTTTGTTCAAATAAATGACCTTCATCAATTTTCAAGGTCACAGGGGTCAAATATGTTAAAATCTTTAAACAACTTTTTCTGAATAAACAAGGACCTAGGATGATGATATCTGGCCAGTAATATGCTTGGATGAAGGGCTCCCAAGTTTGTTCAAATAAATGACCTTGCCTTATATTCAAGGTCACAGGGGTCAAATATGTTAAAATGTTTTAAACAACTTCTTCTGAATAACCGAGAGGCCTAGGGTGATGATATTTGGCCAGTAACATGCTGGGATGAAGGGCTACCAAGTTTGTTCAAATGAATGACCTTTACATATATCCAAGGTCACAGGGGTCAAATATGTTAAAAAACATTTAAACAACTTTTTTTCCTGAATAACCGAGAGGCCTAGGGTGATGATATTTGGGCAGTAATATGCTTGGATGAAGGGCTACCAAGTTTGTTCAAATAAATGACCTTGACTTACATTCAAGGTCACATGGGTCAAATATGTTAAAAATCTTTTAACAACTTCTTCTGAATAACCAATAGGCCCAGGGGGATGATATTTGGCTAGTAGCATGCTGGGATGAAGGGCTATACAGTTTTTTCAAATGAATGACCTGCATCTTTTTTCAAGGTCACAGGGTCAAATATGTTCTAAACCTTTAAACAACTTTTTGCTGAATAACCAAGAGGTCTAGGATAATGCCAGTAACATGCTGGGATGAAGGACTACCAAGTTCAAATGAATGACCTTGACATATATATTTTAAGGTCACAGGGGTCAAATATGTTTAAAACAATTGAATGACTTCTTCTTAATAAGCAAAAAGCCAAGGGTGATTATATTTGGCCATTAACATGCTGGGATGAAGGACTACCAACTGAATGACCTTCCCCTATATTTAAGGTCACAGTGGTCAATATATGTTTAAATTTTTAAATGATTTGCATAACCAAAAGGTCCAGGGTAATGATATTTTTCCAGAAGCATGCTGGGTTGAAAGACTATAAACTCTGTTCAACCTAATATTATAATGTCCTTGTTCTACATTCAAGGTCACATGTGTCATATGTTTAAATCTTTTAATAGGTTCTTATGAATGAAACCCTGATATTTTGCCTGTAGCTGTATTTTAGTCCACTTTTAAGATTACAAGTGTGAGATTAATACCAGTTGAGCGATGCAGGCCCATTGGGCCTCTTGTTGTAATTCAGTGTATGAAAATTTGGATTTGGCCTAATGGCAATATGTAGGGATGTAAAACAGATATTGGCCTAACAGAAAGAGTGGGTTATAATGTCATTGCTAGGGTCAATTTCTCTGTTTACAAATGTTTATGAAGGAATATTTGTTCTACAGTTATGATTTTATTTTAAACACCAATAGAAAATATTGTTCAAAAAAGGAAGAAGAAGAACTACACAATATTTTCTTTGTCTCATTGCAGGCTTGGAGAATTCTGTAGTACAGTTGGATGAACAAGTCCATCGACCAGCAAATATTCGTCATATTCAAAGTATACAGCCGAGAAGTGTATGTCCAAAGAAAGCCATTAAAGCTATTGAAAAACCAAGGAGGTCACAACGTTTGATAATGAAACCGCCACAGATTGCCCAACAAACTGTACCCCAGCCAGTCAAGTCTAAGGCTACTGTAATCAGTAAGAGTGAAACAACACTACCAGCAAAAGTGGTGATTAAATCAAAGCAAGTTAAACATCACAAAAAATATCCAACAGCACAGAGTGAAAATACAGAATACATCTATGTTACTAGAACACTTACATCCCATAAAGATGACTCTCAGGATGTTGGAAAAACAGTCTATAACACCATTAAAGTTTCAAGACCCCCATTAAAACCAGTTGATACTAAAACTACACCAGAGGCAACTGTACCTGTTATGTCACATGTTGAAGGGTCCTCTTCACAACCAGGAAGTTCACAACAAGTGGCATCACCTAAATTGAACCAAGAAACAGCACCAGCTCTAATCCAGATGGTGCCACCAGTTTCAAAACAGGTGACATCAGTGTCACAACTGGTGGCAACAACATCACAACAGGTGGCAACAACATCACAACAGGTGGCAACAACACCACAACAGGTGGCAACAACAACACCACAACAGGTGGCAACAACATCACAACAGGTGGCAGAAAGGTCTCAACAAGTGGCAGCAATATCACAAAAGGTGGCGACAGCAACGGTGCCAGTGCAGGCCTCAGGAATAGATATAAGACTGTCTTCACAACAAATACAGTCGCTGATTAAACTTCAAAACAAAGGACCAAGGATGGTGTCTGTGCTTGGAGCAAGCCGAAATATGGTCAGGAAAGATGGCAGTGTCTTTCCTGTAGATCCAGTATCTAAGAAGATAATTTTTGTACCACTTTCTGCAGATGAAGCAAAAGAGGCAGTCAGTTTAGATGATGAAGCATCAGATGTCAGTGATGAAGAGCAGGAACCACTTGCAAAGAAAGCCAGACCAAAATATGAAACTTTAGAAAGAGCGACAAAAGGCAAATTAAAGGGAAAGTGGAAAAAGAAGCCAAATTACAAGAATCCTAAACCAAAATGCCATTTCAGTCCAAAAGACGTGGCCCCACCACCAAAACAACCTGCAAAATACCAAAAAAGAGATAAATCTAATTCTAAAAGCATGGAGACAGTCGCTTTAGATCCAAATATTGTGATAAAGAAGGAAGCATCAGATGTCAGTGATGAAGAACAGGAACCCCTAGCAAAGAAAGCCAGACCAAAATATGAAACTTTAGAAAGAGCGACAACAGGCAAATTAAAGGGAAAGAGGAAAAAGAAGCCGAAGTACAAGAATCCTAAACCAAAACGCCATTTCAGTCCAAAAGACGTGGCCCCACCACCAAAACAACCTGCAAAATACAAAAAACGAGATAAATCTAATTCTAAAAGCATGGAGACAGTCACTTTAGATCCAAATATTGTGAAAAAGAAGGAAGTAGAAAAGGGGGAGAATGTCGCTTTACAAAAGCAAAAGAAAAAGGATGAGGACGAACTGGAAGAAGAATTAGAGGAGAAGAAATGTCGGATGTGCCTTGCCCTCCACAATGCTGAATGTCCATTGATGCGAAGGCGAGTTAGGCTGAAGATAAATGACAATATGGGTTGTTTGAATTCCACCATGCTTTCCCTAAAGTCACTCCCCAAAGAATTTTTACTCAGTAGCAGATATGGACATGATCTAAGTGTGTTTGCCTCGGACATCATTGAGAAGGGCACCCACTTTGGACCATTGGTGGGTGAACAGATGACTTTTGAACAGATTTCACATAAAATGGACTTCACACATCTGTGGCTTATCGAAACAGAGGAAACAATCAGCGCAGTGGACAAGAAAATAATTAAGTACAATTTCATCAATACCGGCAATGAGATGACAAGTAACTGGTGCAGGTAAGGTTCTCAACTACTGTGTAACATCAAAGGTTTACTGTGTGCATGTTTTCCAAGGTTTTCATAGATCCAGTGGAACTGTAAGAAATTATGCAGAGAATGAATTAATGATTTCATTGATATTAGTGTAAACGTACCAACAAACGAAATTTCAACGAAATACTTCCGGTAGTTTGGAAATACAAAATCCTGAGAGAAAAACTTCAATCGTTTCATATAACTTACATCTCTGTAAATATCTTTATTTTCATGTGTATTTTATTTTGCAGACTACATAGAAGGATTTTTTCGAGAAAACTGAAATTCCTGAATGAGAGCAAGGATGCTATTCCATATTGATAGCAATTATCAATGAAATCAACATTAGCAGAAAAGTTTAGATATATGAGAAAGAGGCTCTTTGCAAATTATCACGAAAAATCTCAGATATGTGAGGCCCACTCTGAGTGTAATCAGGGGAGATAATTGTATTGAGCACTGATCTATAGTGTGTACTGTGTTGTTTATTGTAGATATCCGAGGCCCACCCTGAATATAATCAGGGAAGATAATTGTGTTGAGCACTGATCTGTAGTGTGTACTGTGTTATTTATTATAGATATCTGAGGCCCACTCTGAATGCACAGGAATGTAACCTGATCAGTTATTGTAAAAACGAGGAGATTTGGTTTGTAGCCAGGGAAGACATTCAGGAGGGTACGTTAGCACTGCAATGGATTTGTTTGCAGATAAATCAGTGAGAAATGTATGCAATAACATTTTGCACACCTCTGTTTTTCAAATGGTATACAAGACTTGTGGTATCAAGCTCAATTAAATAAATGAGATAATAAGTTGAAAATAAAATATAAAAGTTTTGGGACTAAACAAAATAACCACCCTCTGACAAATAATATATGCAAAGTACTCATATCTTCAGATAATATTTAAAAGATGGAATTTGAGGTGAATTTTTTATGTAATCGATAGATGAGGTAATGTTGATTGGTATTTAAACTGGATTCTATGAAATCTGTCTAAACTGGCATCAAGAGAGATCATGTGACCAAAAACAACTGTTTATCAGTAAAGCCATAAATAGGGTTCATCGCAGAAAGCCCTATAAATACAACAAGAAATGCATTACAAAACTGATCTGCAGGATATACAGAAAAAAATGATCTAACAATTCGTAAAAAAACCTTTAAAGAAAGACTTGTAAACTATACATTGTACCACGTGCATCATGATCTATGAATTTATGACGAAAACAGGAGGTGACAAATCCTAAGAGAATTTTTTAAAGGAAAACTGTAAACTAGACATTGTACTGACATGAGAAGACACACTAAAAGCTATCTTGACCTCACAAATATTTCAATTTGCAGGTGAAGAGTTGATAATGTATTTCCGCTTCATCGAGGATCTATATAAGCGGAAATGGTTTGCTAACTTGTGTAACTGTACCCAGAAGCTGTGTAAGAGGTGCGATGTGGTCTACACAAACCTCGTCAGCTATGTGAAACATGTTCAGGTGTTTCACCCATACTTGCGGAGAAAACTCAAGGCTATCTGCAAGGTACGTAGAAAGCGCGGCTCAGGTCACAGATTCTTATCTGTCAACCTGTGCAAAAGACAAAGACGCAGTGATGAACTAATCTTTATACCAACATATGTACCGGCCTTGATAAAGGTCGAAAAAAGGTTGACCACAAAAAGCCCATAAAATGATGAGAAGGCCCTAGAAAACCAAAAATATATTTAAAAGAATTTTAAAAGTGTCAAATGCATAGAATTTTACTTAATTATCAGTTGAATACTAATTTTGTTGGTTAAAGAAGTATTTCTTGTGAGATAATTTCCATCTTAGATTTTAGCATTTCACGTACTTGTAAATGCCAGGCTAGGGTTTGCAGTGCTAATAGCTGTTTAGAAGGCTTTGTTTTTACTGAAAAAAGCCTTAAAAAGGCCTTGAATTTCATAATAAAATGTCTGCAGATCCTTATACAAATGTAGCACATGCCTAGTTTTTGTTGGGTAATAATGTAACATTAACATTGGTATGAACTTGGAGATAAATGAATGTCACCTTACTTTACAACTTAATACAAGTCACTTTTAGTGTTAACAATGAAATTTTACCAATCCAGTAAGATTGGTTTCAAGTTAAAGTATCTGGAATGTAAAACAACTGGATCAATGGGAAAAAGTGAAATACATGTACCTGGTTCACTATACCGAAACATTTTCACCTTGTCAAAGTTTTGCCCTTGAAACCAGTTTACACCCATTGTAAAATTTCACTGTAATAATAAATTAGCCCTCATCATGGAGGGTGAAAGGGCACAAAGGTGAATATGAAAATGCAGCGAAAATTTCTCGATATACAGTGTGATATATGTATACCGAACTACTTTCAGTCCTCTTATAAACACTCGGTGGTAGTTGGATAATCAGATTGGTGGAGGCTAAATGGATTGAGGCGTGGCTGTTTGTGTATTGTTGCATGCTATTGATTTCCAGTATTTATCTGAATTTCCTTAGTTAACTTTAAAAGCTAGAGGTTTAACCCATGCTGGAATTTTTTGCACAAATGCAATACGTCATGACAAAATCAAAGTTTGCAGTTTCCTGGTAGCTGTTTGATATTTGGTGTTTAACTCATTCACCCCTGAAATTTCACAATGAATTAGAAGAGTTCAAATGTGTCACCAGGGGTGAATGAGTTAAAGAATACCAATCACAAGGGTGAACCCTGTCGGTGTGTCCTTTGAAGGTGAGAGGAGGGATACCCGAACTCAAAGCCAGTCAGTTTTTCTTACACTGCTGTGTGATTGTTTTGATACACATCAAAAGATCACACTAAAAATACCCACAAGGTGGTGCATGCGGAGCCTTCAATCTTATCATGGCATATTGTAGGGTCTAGAGAAAAAGGTGAACATAACCCCCAGAATTTTAAGCTTGATGTTAACCATGAGTATGTAAAAGTTTTTAAATCAATGAAAGCTTTACATGTGAAATTAGCAGTATTTGATATTTCTTCATAATTGCAGGAGTGCGGTCTGGTGTTGGAGAGTACCGGAGAACTGACCGAACACTGTAAGGAAACACACCAAGGCAACGGAGCTTTTGTTTGTAAGGACTGTGGAAAACAGTTTCCACTTCCACGGGGCCTTCAACAACATCGACAGTTTGTCCACATAGTCGAGGGCAATTTTGCTTGTGAGCATTGTGGAAAATATTTCTTTAACAAGTTCAAACTGCGGGAGCACATGAGAAATAGCCATTCTGAAAAAGAGTTCAGATGTGAGGTCTGCAAAAAGGTAGTTGGGTCCCAAACCGCCCTAAACCGCCATAGGAAGTCGCATACTCAAGAAGGTTACAAGTTTACATGTGATCGCTGTGGAAAGTCTTGTCGTGATAACAGTACCCTACGTTCGCACATGATTTCCCATATCAAAGCTAGGCAATTCCCTTGCACAGTGGCAGGGTGTTTGATAAGATATGGGTCCAAAGGTGCTCTGCAAATGCACTTTGCCAAAACCCATTTTCTTTCCCCAGAACAGATTAAGGTGCATATGCTAAGTATAATTACTACGGAGAAACAGGATGGGGATGAATTACAGAAGAAAGTGGTTACAGCGCGTGTTCAAAAAAAAAGAAAGTCTGTTACACGGACCAAAATATTCTATGACTTGGAAAGTGAGGATGAAGACGACTTCATAGATTATTATTGAAAGCTGTGGACACCACACTGTAGATATAGGGATAGATGATTACAAATCTCTATATGGTTGTGTATCTGGAAATCAGAAGGAGACAAGCAAGATATGATTTAATATGGCTACTTCACCACCAGGCTGCAGCCTAGGCCCAGTTATTCTTAGGCCTGGTTAGTTAAAAAAGAAATTACATCAGTCAGCAAATTTTTGAATGTTGAGACTTCTTTGCATTCTAATCTAATTCCTTGATTATTATTTTGAATGTGTACATCATGAAGTATTTGTGTTGAAATCGCATCAAGCTGACGATACTTTGAATAATACTTCTGTTGGATTGAGTCGTGTAAAATTAAAAGTTGATGCTCCTTATGGTAAATATTGATCAGAACAGATACTGCTATGTTTGACAATGTTCTTTCAAAGTGAGGTGGTTGTTTGGCCTATTTACTAGGACTACTTAATCTGTAAAAAGGGGAACCTAATTTTGAAATTTGAGAAAGATCTGCCTGGTGACCATTTCTTTTTTTCTGATCAGCCTTAAGATGAAACATGCACAACTAAGGACCTATGAAAATCAACATGCAAAATTGGATAAAGCTCTGTTGAGTAACTTTAACTTTCAAAATTCAAGATGGACACTTTAGTGACCTAATTGTCAAAAAAATTCATATGCATAACTAAGGACTATAACAAATATTCACACAGTGTAGGTGACGAATGTGGCACATTGCTCCTCTGTAATTTTAATTCATTTTTTTTAGTTTCTTATTTTGTGTTCCGAATGGGGGAAAAACAAGAGTTTCCGAATGCGTTATGGTACTTAACATGAAGCCTTGAAGGGTGGTCACTTGCTCCGATTACCTGCTGCATTTCATCTATTACGCTTTAAATGAAGAAAATGTGGAGTCAAACGGGAAAAAGTCTTAATGATTATGTATATTGAAGTGAAAGCATCTGGTAATTGAGAATATTCTCTTATTTTGTTGCATTTATTTGAAAACGAAAGTAGAACACTTTACTTGTATTTATCTGTAATACACTTACATTTAGTATCACAGACAGATACTTCACTTGTATTTACTATTACAGACAGCTATTACGCTTGCATGTTTTATTATCACAGACAGCTAGGTATCACATCTGAATTTACCATCACATACAGAAATTACACTTGTATTTACTACCACAGACAGGTATTACACATGTATTTACTACCACAGACAGGTATTACACTTGTATTTAGTATCACAGACATATATTACACTTGCATATTTTATTATCACAGACAGCTAGGTATCACATCTGAATTTACTATCACATACAGGAATTACACTTGTATTTACTACCACAGACAGGTATTACACATGTATTTAGTATCACAGACAGGTAATACACTTGTATTTAGTATCACAGACAGATATTACACTTGCATGTATTATCACAGACAGGTATCACATCTGAATGTACTATCACATACAGGTATTACACTTGTATTTACAATCACAGACAGGTATTACACATGTATTTACTATCAAAGACAGGTATTACACATGCATTTACTATCACAGACAGATATTACACTTGTATTTATTATCACAGACAGGTATCACATTTATATTTAGCTGAAAGTACCAGCGAAACAACACAAGAAAACCAAGATAACAAGAGAAAAAGAACGGAGGACGGAACAGGTAAAACACACTTTCCGGCCAACAGTGTACCGTACTTTAAAGTGTACAGGAGATTATCGATTCAATCATTTCGGTGTCAAAACCATATTAGCTTCCTTGAGAAATGTATTAAAATAGAAGCTATTCCAAAGGGGTTAAGTGTTAGAGTAACCCCACAAATACAAGACACAGACACTACCTTTGATCTCGAATGGGAAAAGTCTCATATATTGATTTCGGCCTATCACTAACAAGAACGTTGTTAGCTTACTGGATCAAACGCGAAAGTGTAACTCAAAAAGAGATCACAGAGATTAAAGCCACGATCAAGTCCAGGATTAGCCCGGACGTAAACGAACACATCATAGAGGTAGTAGAAACATTAGTAGAAAAGAAACGCACTAAGCCCCGTATACCATACCAACCCATGGACGGGGAAAACAAATAGAAGGAAATCACGCCAACGCAAGTTCATCCCGCACAAACAATACAAGAAAGTAAAGAACAATAAAAAAAATGTGGTTAACTTTTCTAGTTACACACTTAACCCTGCAGAAAAAAACCTTACTATCCAAGGGGCTACAGTTTTGCCCCACCCCGACACCTAGTACTGAAGCATTACTTACACATACCTTTCTATTCAACCGTAGAGTACGCATTAAACATTTCTTTCGTAATCACCAAAGTGGGGAAATACAAACTTTCAAGAAACGTTCAGGCTGGACGCCACCGTCTGGCATCGACACCCATTTAGATACCTTTCTGAATATTGTCACAGAATCTGTCAAAACTAGAGTTACAAAATGTAATACATCACGCAATCCAACTAGAGAAGAGAACACGGTAGTAAGAACAACGACATCATCATCAAACCCGCCGATAAAGGCTGCGCTATTGTTACCTAGACGGAACCGATTACCTAAAGGAAGCTCATAGACAACTCTATAATCAGTCGAATTACAGACTACTTCTATCAGATTTAAACCCTGAGATCACTATTCTTGAAATTCATCTCTGAACAATCCCTCCTAGAAATACAAACGATAGAATTTCTCAAACCAAAGAACCCTCGCACGCCCATATTTTACTTACCTCCCAATATTCACAAAGTAGGCAATCCCGGCAGACCGATCATATCACAAATAGGTAGCTGCACGGAAAATTTATCAGCTTTTGTAGATTACCACCTAAAACCTTTGGCACAACAAACCAAATCATACCTTAGAGATACCACGGACTTTCTACAAACAAGAGGCCCAATGGGCCTGCATCGCTCATCTGGTATTAATCTCACACTTGTAAACTTAAAAGTGGAC
The DNA here is from genome assembly GCF_002113885.1 of Mizuhopecten yessoensis. Taxonomy (NCBI): domain Eukaryota; kingdom Metazoa; phylum Mollusca; class Bivalvia; order Pectinida; family Pectinidae; genus Mizuhopecten; species Mizuhopecten yessoensis. Next base: position 2,155,916 of record NW_018408629.1, read on the forward strand.
TAAAATACAGCTACAGGCAGAATATCAGTGTGACCTTGAATTTCAAACAATGACATTAGGTTGAAAGTGGGTCAAGGTCATTCATTTGAACAAATTTGGTAGCCCTGATTGCTACAGGCCAAATATCAGTACCCTGGGCCTTTTGGTTATTGAGAAGAAGTTGTTTGAAGATTTTAAGACATTTGACACCTGTGACCTTGAAAGTTGGTCAAGGTCATTCATTTGAACAAACTTGATAGCCCTTCATCCCAGCATGCTACTGGCCAAATATCATCACCCTGGGCATTTTGGTTATTCAGAAGAAGTTGTTTAAAGGTTTTAAACATATTTGACCCCTGTGACCTTGAAAATGGATGAAGGTCATTTATTTGAACAAATTTGGTAGCCCTTCATCCCAGCATGCTACTGGCCAAATATCACCACCTTAGGCCTCTTGGTTATTCAGTAGAAGTTGTTTAAATGTTTTAAACATATTTGACCCCTGTGACCTTGAATATAAATCAATGTCATTTATCCCAGCATGTTACTGGCCAAATTTATGCACCCAAGGCCGATTGGTTATTCAGAAGAAGTTGTTTAAATGTTTTAAACATATTTGACCCCTGTGACCTAGAATATAAGTCAAGGTCATGTATTTGAACAAACTTGGTAGCCCTTCATCCCAGCATGTTACCGGCCAAATATCATCACCCTAGGCATATTGGTTATTCAGAAGAAGATGTTTAAATGATTTAAACATATTTGACCCCTGTAACCTTGAATATAAACCAAGGTCATTTATTTGAACAAACTAGGTAGCCCTTTATCCCAGCATGTTACTGGCCAAATTTAGGCACCATAGACCTCTTGGTTATTCAGAAGAAGTTGTTTAAAGGTTTTAAACATATTTGACCCCTGTGACCTTGAATATAAATCAAGGTCATCTATTTAAAAAACACTTGGTAGCCCTTCATCCCAGCATGTTACTGGCCAAATGTAAGCACCCTAGGCTTATTGGTTATTCAGAAAAAGTTGTTTAAATGTTCTAAACATAGTTGACCCATGTGACCTTGAATATAAATCAAGGTCATTTATTTGAAAAAATTTGGTAGCCCTTCATCCTAGCATGCTTCTGGCCAAATATCATCACCCTATGCCTATTGGTTATTCAGAAGAAGGTGTTGAAAGGTTTTAAACATATTTGGCCCCTGGGACCTTTAATATAAGTCCAGGTCATTTATTTGAACAAACTTGGTAGCCCTTTATCCCAGCATGCCTTTGTCCAAATATCATCACCCTGGACCTATCGGTTATTCAGAAGAATATAATACAAGTCAAGGTTATTTATTTGAACAAACCTGGTAGCCCTTCATCCCAGCATGCCTTTGGCCAAATATCATCACCCTGGGCCTATCGGTTATTCAGAAGAATATAATACAAGTCAAGGTTATTTATTTGAACAAACCTGGTAGCCCTTCATCCCAGCATGCCTTTGGCCAAATATCATCACCCTAGGCCTTATTGTTACTGAGAAGAAGTTGTTTAAAGTAAAATGTTGACGACGGACGGACGGACGGACTACGGACGCCGCACCATGCCATAAGCTGACTTGGCCCTTCGGGCCAGGTGAGCTAAAAATCGAATCACTTGACACACTCCCGCCGGGCAGCCTCTTATGCATGGCGGACGTGTCATCACTATACACTTCAATCCCACATACGGACGGTATTAGAGCCGCCAAATTAGCGCTAGACGATAGTAGAACTGAGAAATCCCCTGCAACTTGGATCATACTTCGTATGATAGCACTAATCTTTATAAACAATTATTTTAGATTTTATAAAGAACACTTCCTACAAACCCAAGGTACGGCAATGGGTACCAAAATGGCCCCCAACTATGCCATAGTTTTTATGGATTACCTAGAAACTAGATTTCTATCCTCTAGCAAAAATATCCCCTTAGTCTGGTGGAGATGCATTGACGACATCTCTATATGGCCTCACACCCGAGAGGATCTTACCTCCTTTTTAGAGGCTCTAAACTCCTTCCATGCCACGATAAAATTCACATCAGAGATAGGTGACCAGTCGGTAGACTTCCTAGACACAACAGTGTACTTGAACGAGGATAGAACACTAGGTAGCCGCATTCACAACAAACCCACGAAAGCCTTTCAATATGTGCACTACCAACGTAGCCACCCAAGACACCAGAAACAAAACATTCCATTTTCACAAGCCTTACGAATCAGGAAAATTTGTAGCTAAGACATAGATTTTGAAGTAGAATGCGAGAATCTCCGCCAACGATTTCTCAGTAGGGGATACTCACCACAGCAATAGATAAAGCCAGAACAACCCCCAGACATAACCTCTTGAACGGGAGTGCTAAACCTAAGGGCAATCAAGTCCTACCGTTTGTCCTCCCGTACAATCCACAACCC
>NW_018408629.1:2158355-2224607 GCF_002113885.1 Mizuhopecten yessoensis
CCCCCCCCAATAGGAGACAGCCTACGAGAATTAAAACATATACTGAAGTATAACCCAGAAACAGAAAAGGTTCTTGAAACTAAAATGCTAGTAGCATACACAAAACCAAAATATATTAGAAACTACTTAGTCCGGAGTGACATAGCTAACGAACGAGAACCGCGGGCAGCAGGCCGTGCGGCAGAAACTGCAGAATATGTAGACATATGAACAATGGGTGTGTGTGTGTGTGCCTGTATGTTGCCAGTGACGCAGTACCATAACATCAAAAATGAACTAGTCATCTACGCCACTTGTAAAAGTGGTAGCCTTGTTATTAGTGTGTGTAGTTTATACTTTCAGCCATATCATTAATTTAAACATATATACATATTTTCCATATAAATGTCCATCTATTTCGATACGTAATTAATTATCGATAATTTTTAAATATATCTTATTATTCTTTGTTAATGTATATATGTTGTACCGTTTCAGGAGAAGACTAATATAGGCACTGCCTGTTGTCTCATCCTTTTGTAAATACAATAAAATTTGTTGAGACCAAAATGCAACGATATCGGCCATTTTTATATCGTAAGAAGATCGAAATAGAACTATCTCTTTGTTTCTCTCAATGTACTCGTAGCAAACTCTGTTCGTCCTGAATTAATTGGAGGGTTTTAAAATTAAACTGTCTAGAAATAATCGGGACGAAATGTCTCTTCCTTTCTCTCAATGGAGCAGACGGGCACCTGAAGCGTACGATATGCCCGCCATATTGTCCGCCACACTTAAGATCAAATTCAGACCCAAGTCTACCCTGTGGCAGTCTTAGGATTTAAGACAGAAATTTAGAGTTAAGACTTAAGGTGTTTTTTCATGATCCCCAAGCTAAGTCTGTTTTCAGACTTAAGTCAAAAAACTTTAGACTTAAGTCCGTTAAATAATCCCGGGCCAAGGATTCATTTGTTCAAAACACAAAGACCCTGGGGACTGAACATTATCACCTAGGAACAATGGTTAACACAAAAACAACCAAGCGGACGATAACGGACCAGCAAAAGTAAAACGTAAGATCCCGTGTATACTATGCGGGAAAACATATTCATCATTAGGAACACTTAGACGACACATCAATATTTCACACAGTGCCGAAGTGACCAGGTACAGATGCAAAATTTGCAAGGAAACCTTCGGCCGCCAGGAAAACTATGATCGCCATCTAAGAACGGCACACCAATTTTACTACATTGGACCAGAGGTGATGAAAGACACCACGAGGGGAAAAGGCGGCCAAACCAATGCCGTGGGAAAAAACTGCGGAAGCACTGACCAAGCAGCAATTGGAACAAGCTAAATTTAGGACACGGCCCGCGACTACATTAACAAAAGTCAGCCCAACTTCAAACGCAAGACCTATTGTAGAGAAAGCGCTCGACCTAGGCCTATTAAAAGAGGATTTACTTCTGAGTAGCGACTCTTCCAGCTCCGCTTCAAGCACCATGGGAGATATAGTGGACTACAAGAACTTAGCCTAGATGTTTCTGCATCAGCCAACACCATATGCCTAGATGAGTGAATGTTGTAATAATGAACAATAGTAACACAGACGTTTTATAGATAAGCTTTATTGCACATATCACATAACATGTTTTATTTACAGGAAACTGACATTTTCTTAACATTATAAGATGACAGGTAATTGTTTACCTGCCCTTGGCCATTATTAATTACGTCATAAAAGTGTCCATTATATATGACGCCACAATGTAAAAACGAGCCTCCCTGAGAGTACTTCAGGGGGCATTTTCTAACATGTCGTTGTCCTGATGAAGACTCGCTTTAAGAGTCGAAACTAGTCGGCCAATAAAACCCACTAACCGGTAATTTTAATTTCAAAAGTATTTTATTGACAATACATAAATAATACAAACATATAAGTTAACATTAAAGAAGATATTAGAACAGTATTGACAAAAGAATAAGACAACAGGCTTTGCCTATATCAGTCTTCTTCTAATTCCGGTAGATATGTACAATGCTTAAATATATAAAATGTTGTGATTCGTTTCCTCTCACACTCATGCACACCCACACCCACACCAGTTTATGTATAATACTCGTTATTTAAGGGATAAAACTTGCCTGAATAACAATAATTATAACAATACATGAATATTCATTTGGAAATTTATCTAGCACGTATAAGTAACGAAACGTTTTGATGATTTAATATAAGAGTGAACATGTATAAGAATAGTTTTATTTAATTGGTCGGAGGCATTACTAATACCATATACTAAACAGTGCAGATTTAAATATCCTAATAGATTATAAATAGTGGTAATATGATGCCTAATATCAGAATACAGAGGGCATTGAAAGAAACCGGTGACGCCCGAGCTGTCTTGTGATTGGAACCCCGCCTACTATATTTATATTTAGTATTACAGACAGGTATTACACTTGTAGTTTAGTATCACAGACAAGTATTACACATGTATTTACAATCACAGACAGGTAATACACTTGTATTTACTATTACAGACAGGTATTACACTTGTATTTACTATTACAGACAGCTTACACATGTAAGTTCATTGTACACACTTTAACACACATCTACTGCAGGCAAGTTTACTTCGCTGTTCTAAAATACAACTAGCAATGAAACATGCGAATAGCAGTTACAAGAACTAATGGTTTATAATACACTGTAAACTACTTGTTTTATATTACTGTCTGTTTATATTCTGTATACTATTTGTATCTTTTTAAAGATTAAGTCCTGTACATGGTCTGGCATGGTATATGAGATATAACAGGACCTTGTTCTGAGTATGGCGACCTATCTTGACGTCTACCGTCGTACGTATTACGCCCGTTGTCCTGGGGCGGACGCAGTTACTGAGCCCTATCGCAATAATCCGATGAGGGATAAAGGGCCGGTGTCCTGTCACGATAATCCGGTGATCGGTTCCCCCCATAGTTTTGATGGAAACCTCGGTCGCGTTCCGGAGATAGGTAGTCGCCCCGAGGTGGAGGAGAGGACGGACGGGCAGACACACTGGCCGGGCCAGGTATTTATTAAGCTCCTGTAGTTCATCTTTTGATAACTTAACAGGGTCCTCCTCTACTTTGTCATCCCATGACTTAGTGCCCTCTGTAAACTCCACATGCCTACTAGGGTAATACCAAACAGAGCGCGCTGATGGGCCACCGATGCCTTTATGTATTTTAGAGTAGATGGTGTTGGGAGAATGAAGTAGAGCATAATAAGATAGGCGAAGGAAAGTCGACTGGCTATCGGAGGAATCGCTTGTGTTTGTTGACTCAAACTAGAGAGTCCAAACTCGCATTAGCCTGGAGCTCAACTGCTTGAATCAACATGTTGCTTGGAAATAGTAGGGTGTTTCGTTTGTTATTAGGAATGTCCTTATCGACTGGGTCAGTCCAGAGAAAGCGGTGATATGGGTATTTCCAGAGCAGATGATGTTAACAGTGAAGTAGGTATTTCCAGAGCAGATGATCTTGAAAGTGCAGTAGGTATTTCCAGAGCAGATGATGTTGAGAGTGAAGTAGGTATTTCCAGAGCAGAAGATGTTGAGAGTGATATGGGCATTTCCAGAGAGAATGGTGTACATATCAGCTTTCACCTATGATGGCTTAACTATTGCAAATATGCCTACCATTGGTAACAATGGCGTTGAAACGAAACACGGCAATTTTCAGTAACATGTCCATCCTTTTGAAATACTGAGAACAATATGCCTTCCGCTGTCGCTTTGGTGTTGTAGTTCTTTCAGCCCGGCTTCGACGAATTTGGTTGTTTTTCTTACTTTTGGATGCCTTTAATGGGACTCAACGATCCATCTCTTGATGTCACCAGATTTGTTTGTTTTCTGCCCATGTCTGTCATGTTGAGAGTGATACGTGTATTTCCAGAGCAGATGATGTTGAGAGTGCAGTAGGCATTTCCAGAGCAGATGATGTTGAGAGTGAAGTAGGTATTTCCAGAGCAGATGATGTTGAGAGTGATACGTGTATTTCCGGAAAAGATGATGTTGAGAGTGCAGTAGGAATTTCCAGAGCAGATGATGTTGAGAGGGAAGTAGGTTTTTCCAGAGCAGATGATGTTGAGAGTGAAGTAGGTATTTCCAGAGCAGATAATGTTGAGATTGAAGGAGGTATTTCCAGAGCAGATGATGTTGAGAGTAAAGTAGGTATTTCCAGAGCAGAAGATGTTGAGAGTGATATGGGTATTTCCAGAGCAGATGATGTTGAGAGTGAAGAAGGTATTTCCAGAGCAGATGATGTTGAGAGTGAAGTCGGTATTTCCAGAGAATGGTGTACATATCAGCTTTCACCTATGATGGCTTTAATTTACTTTTGCAAATATGCCTACCATTGGTAACAATGGCGTTGAAACGAAACACGGCAATTTGCAGTCACATGTCCATCCTTTTGAAATACTGAGAACAATATGCCTTCCGCTGTCGCTTTGGTGTTGTAGTTCTTTCAGCCCGGCTTCGACGAATTTGGTTGTTTTTCTTACTTTTGGATGCCTTTAATGGGACTCAACGATCCATCTCTTGATGTCACCAGATTTGTTTGTTTTCTGCCCATGTCTGTCATGTTGAGAGTGAAGTAGGTATTTCCAGAGCAGATGATGTTGAGAGGGAAGTAGGTATTTCCAGAGCAGTGATGTTGAGAGTGAAGTAGGTATTTCCAGAGCAGATGATGTTGAGAGTGAAGTAGGTATTTCCAAAGAAGATGATGTTGAGAGTGAAGTAGGTATTTCCAGAGCAGATGATGTTGAGAGTGAAGGAGGTATTTCCAGAGCAGATGATGTTGAGAGTGAAGTAGGTATTACCAGAGCAGAAGATGTTGAGAGTGATATGGGTATTTCCAGAGCAGATGATGTTGAGAGTGATATGGGTATTTCCAGAGCAGATGATGTTGAGAGTGAAGTAGGTATTTCCAGAGAATGGTGTACATCTCAGCTTTCACCTATGATGGCTTTAATTTACTTTTGCAAATATGCCTACCATTGGTAACAATGGCGTTGAAACGAAACACGGCAATTTGCAGTAACATGTCCATCATTTTAAAATAATGAGAACACTATGCCTTCCGCTGTCGCTTTGGTGTATTTCTTTCAACCCGGCTTCTACGAATTTGGTTGATTTTCTTATTTTTGGATGCCTTTAATGGGACTCAATGATCCATCTCTTGATGTCACCAGATTTGCTAGTTTTCTGCCCTTGTCTGTCATGTTGAGAGTGATACGTGTATTTCCAGAGCAGATGATGCTGATAGTGATACGTGTATTTCCAGAGCAGATGATGCTGAGAAAGATATGGGTATTTCTAGAGCAGATTATGTTGAGAGTGAAGTAGGTATTTCCAGAGCAGTGCTGTTGAGAGTGAAGTAGGTATTTCCAGAGCAGATGATGTTGAGAGTGAAGTAGGTATTTCCAGAGAGAATGTTGTACATATCAGCTTTCACCTATGATGGCTTAGTGCAAATATGCCTACCATTGGTAACAATGGCGTTGAAACGAAACACGGCAATTTGCAGTAACATGTCCATCCTTTTAAAATACTGAGAACAGTCGCTTTGGTGTTGTAGTTCTGTCAGCCCGGCTTTGACGAATTTGGTTGATTTTCTTACTTTTGGATGCCTTTCATGGGACTGTCAACGATCCATCTCTTGATGTCACCAGATTTGTTGGTTTTCTGCCCTTGTCTGTCATGAACCTCTTGAAGGCTGCACTTCTTTCTTCTTCAGTTTTATTGAACCAAACATCATGAGTGACTTGATGATGAACAAAGCCTTCAGCCAGGTAGAAGGATCCTTCCTGGTATAGGGCCCGTTTCACATCTTGGTACTTTACATTTACATGTTCGTAGATCCGGGCAACAAGTTCAACCAGCTTTAACTGCTTCCAGTCTGTCTTTACCTTCAAAACATGGTTGATCGACTCGCAGTTGTTGTTGCTCCACGCATTTGTTATCTTCCGTGTCTGCTGAGGTACACACACATTCTCCTGGATGATTGGAAGTAGTCTCCGCTTGAAATACTCCACGAAACTGGGCATTTTGGTCCAATCAGCTAAAGCATTGTCCATCCGGTATCGTAGAACATCCATGTCCTCTGACGCCGTCATACCATTGACACCGAAGATGATCTCTACAATAGTTTTCCTTTCAGTGGCTGTTGTAGATACCTGCTTCCAAAGGTAATCCTTGACATTGTTCTTCAGATGTCTAGTGCAAACCGTATTGCAGGCTGAAGGAAACTGGCGCTGGATTGCCTTCCTCATTGCAGTTTCATCATCCGAACCAATGGTCATCAGCGAAACTTCCAGCTCACTAAACTTTCCACTCAGAATAGCAAAGAAGATGTTGTATGACTCAAAGTCGGAGTTCCCATGGAGAAAAACTGGTCCAAGACAAAGAGGGTGGTCATCTGTAAGTCTGTTCTTAACCTCTTTGTGTTTAAAAACACGTGACGTGACAAAAACATCCCCTAAGTTGAAAGTTTTGTCAAATCCCCATACCTCTGCAAGGCCTGTTGAGCAAAAGCGCTTAACATCCTGGATTTGGTCAATGGTAAAACACACAACAGATGGTACTTTAGAATCCAAAAACACTACATCCTTCACAAAAGGGTGGTCTTGCGCAATATCGGTAAGAGCGGCAACGTTTTCTGTACATGGAAGGCATCCAGTCTGTTGTTTCTTCTTTGACAGCACACGTTTTCTTTTGTTCCGAACCTGTTGCATGGACATGGGAAGCATGACGGGGTTATTGTTAGTGTGGTGCATCCTGTCGTACACATTGCGAAGACCCATGGTTTCTGACAGTTTTCCAACTTCCGTCAGCACCTCCGGTATTGTTCGTCTATACGGCCTGCTGTTGGTCCTGGAAATTGACCGTAATACTCAACTAGCGCCATGTTGGATTTTCCCTGAAGATATTGTTCGGGTACGTGTTCAATCCAGGTCACTCTACGCTTGTACTGAGATGATTCCTTGCTGCAGCTGTAGTAGTGTTGCAGAATGAGCAAGTCATCTGGTCCTGGTTGGGGTATCAGTTGAGGGAAGACTTTCTTCTTGTTTTCCTGACGCTCCTTGCAAATTATGCCATTCTTCAACACCACATAGTACAGTTTCTTTCTGCCCTCGTCAATCAGGAAATATGACTTTGGTGATCCCCGGGATGTCCTAACCCAGACTCCACAATCATCCCAGAACTGGCACTGTTCTCCCGTCGTGCGACGGTCTTTGTTGGCAGAATTATCAATGATGAAGTAGGCATTGTTTTTCTGGCCCAATGGAATAGAATGCAGTGCAACTGTTGAGTCGGAAAAAAAATCAACAACAGACAGAGCATGAAGGAACTTGCCACCTGGTAGGTGTCCCATTGAAGGTCCATCTATCTCAACACATGGCTGGGGTTGATCTGGAGATGAAGATGATGGGGAAGACTGCTCGTCTGATGTAGAATCGGTGACGGAGGGTAAAGGTGATACTGGACTTGTATCCTTAAAACATTCTTGTGGCTCCATAGCGGCTCTCTCCTCCTCCCCTTCATGATCGGACAAATCCACCACTGTCATGTCTTCTTGACTCTCTGAAATCTTTCTCAGGGGAACGAAGTGGTGTGGCTGAAATTGATTGACCCTACGAAGTGCAAATGTCTAGGTCCACATAATGTTAGGGTCCCCATGGGGAAATGGTCGAGAACTCTGTCCTATCACTCTCCTAGTGAATGCACTTGACATGTTGTTGATAAGGTCCGTTGGTGGATAGAATAAATGAAGCATGGCTCTAGTGACGGCAGAGAGTGCATACATATGTAACCTCTCTGAATACGCTCCATAGGTAACTGCTGCGTTGAGGAGTTGCATATAATTACTTACTACGACATACACACTCTGTATAGAATCGATGAAATCGGGAGAGCTGTTGTTATAGTGCTGTGGATATGAAATCAACTACATAGCACTGCATAGACGAGGCTGTACGTGGTAGTCTTCACTTCCATACAGACTCCTTAAAATGGCTCGGTATAAACAATTTTCATCCCCTATTGTATAAATTGGCTGATGAGTCTGAAGAGTAAGTGGATGACACATCTGCAAAATGGAACACGAAACTTTGTCCATACGCCCGGAGAAGCTGTTGGTAATGGTATGCTAAAAGTGTCCATTGTCAAACTTACTTCATCAGCAGTCTTCTTTATGGTCGTCATTTCTTTTGTATCCACTGTTTTTTGTAACCTAAAATTTTAAAAAGATACCTCTATATCACACATATTAGAGACAAACGCCAAAATGACCATTTTAGACAGATAGACAAATGCCAACAAAATCATCATTTTTGACCTTATACAAGAAAGGCACTTGGTTTCAGGTTCTAATAACTTTAAATTACATTACTAATGATATTATTTGAAAGATTTTTTATTTTTGAAGATTTTCACCCCTATACTATCCATATGACCAATATCGCCAAAATGACCATTTTATACAGATAGACAAATGCCAACAAAATCATCATTTTTGACCTTATACAAGAAAGGCACTTGGTTTCAGGTTCTAATACCTTTTACAGTCAATATGTACAATTAAGTGTGATCCACTGCATATAACACAAATGCTTTCTATTAATTATGAAATAAAAAAATACAAAGAAACTTCTAAAGTGAATTTAATGAGTTTTAAAATGTATTTTCTGAAAAGTGATTTTTCCACAAATTCCTGCAAAAAAACACCATTTTTTCACTTTTATTAATGTCATTTATTTGAACATTTAAAAAAGAAGAAAGTTTTCATGCATTTTTGACCATTTTGTAACAGATTTAATTTTCGTATGTGAAAACGCTACACTAACCAATACAACAGTAACATATGTAAAAGAACTTTTTGAGGGCATTGTATTGTATATAGGTAGAGGACTATAATTATGTTAAGCAACAGACTTCACACTTTATTTCTATAAAACTTTGTGATATCATAACTTTACATTACTATGCAGATGGGGGACTTAAAATGATACAAATTCACTCTTTCATTAAGGCCCTTGGCTTTAATTTTAATAGCAAGCCAAACAACTTTTGATCAATATTATTCCATGGATAATCAATACAATTTAGTTGCTCACAAAAGATCTGTATTATAATATCCTATCTCAGAAAATTACAAAAGCAGCCATTGTGTGAGATACTTACACAACACTTAACTATGATCATAATTAATTATTTATTATTATTGTATAGTTTCAATGAACGACAAATCCTGTCAACACTGTGACGACGGTGCCGACTTCCTGTGCCCTAAAACACGTGGAGTTGCCGACCGAAAATTACTGAAATCTTAATAATTAAACCGTGTCAGTTGTGTATCTTGCTATAACTGGGTTAGTATACAAATAAACAAACGACAAAACATCATTGACTAAGCCCAGAAATTCAAAGATCAGTCCTTTTCTGACCACTGTCGGCAAGTCGCCAATTGTCGGTTTTCGTGACTCACTTCGGCGATCAAAACCAGTGATTCTGACGACATAAAACTATTGTTTGACCCAATCTTCCGTAACATAATAGAATACCTCGATATATATCAAGAAATATTCAATTCACAAGCATTGATGCTCCCTTTCGACACCTTTTCCTCTACTTTCCTCTACTTTTCGGCTTTTATCCCTACCGCAATATCATAATATTATTTACAATATAAATGAAATAAATATCATCTATTTGGCCATGGAGAGAAACCCTTCGCAAGTAATCTATCTCCTGAGTTAAATCCAATTAAAAGTGTTCGATGTTGGGATTTTAAATAAATTCTATAAGAGTTTGTTAGTTGTTTTCAATAAACAGTGGGCCTCCGGTTACCGCAGAAGCAGATTAATAACATGACATCGCATAATAGAGATCAACGTACTTGCCAATACCATTTATGCACTTCGCTGATACAGTATAACCCTACACAATTAGTGCAAAATGAAAAAAATGCAACAGAAAACCATGACTATATACTGCACCGCTTCGACTTTACCCGGTTTTTCCGAGCATGCCCAGAACAAAATACGAAACTTTGCATAACATGAACGACAAATCCTCTCAACATGAGATCAGTGCAATGTGCCACTTCGTAGGTGACGGCAGTACTTGGTGAAATGTGTTCGTATTTTAAATAATTACTGTGTTACTAGTTGGTAGTATTTTGTTTGTTTCATTAAATTGTTGATATGTCTTTGACAGCGATCAGCAATTTCAATTAATTTCTGACTATATGAGTACGAAACAGCGGTTGCTTCTTAAGGGCGCGGAAAACCGATGAAAACGAGGATACAGTTATCTGCCCTTTGTTAGGGGTCGCAACATTTCCAATCTCAGCGTCTTCCTGAAGGTAAAGTATACTACGACAGCTTAAGATATATGCATGGCAACTATTTATCTGTCAAGTGCATTACGATACTGAACATTGTGTTCTTTATGTGTATCTATTACAAACACGCAATATGCGGAAATATATTGAAAAAATTGTCAGAAATCCGGCCTGGCCCGTACCAATATTTTAGTTCATTTTGAAGTTGTTCATGGAGGTAGTAATTAATTTATGATACGATGACGGCTGTAGATTTTGCTTGAAACCCATGTATTTTCAAAATTCTTTATGATACTGAATGTATTTGTGTAATTATCCGTACACTATCTAATCAGTGTAACAGGAGTGCCAGACTGGGGTTCGAACCCAGGAATCTCCAAACTCTGAACTGAGGATCTACTAATTGAGCTACCTGGTTGCCGACGATCGACCCAGTCCAATTCAACTTACATTCCACTTCCTCTTTTTTCTGAGTCTTCGCTCCCAAATTAACAACTTTTTACAACCAGGTATTTCACTAGCTAGTACTTGAAACAAGGGTTGGTCAATTGCAAGACTTGATAAAAGATGATCTCTCTCCTGTATAACTAGCAAAGAGACAAATACACATTATTATCCCTTTCAAACAAACTATCGAGTTGATATATGTATACATGTACAATATTACGTACACTTTTTGTCATCGCTCTAGCCACTTCATTTCTCAACGGAATTTCATTTAACTTCATACAAGTGTTTGGTATGGCAAGTTCGGGTTTCAACGTTGAAGGACAGAGTCACTTTAATTATTTTTAGAAAAACTTTGTCATCATTCTACCGACTTCATTCCATTTCATGAAACCTCATATATATATGTACAAGTATTTTGTATGACAATATATAGCTTGAACAAGTTCACATTTCTGGCTTCTATGTTAGAGGTAAAGGTCACATACTATTTTTATTGATACAAAAAAACGTAACCACTAGCGCTCTAGTGACTTCATTACTGAACGGAATTTCATGAAACTTCATACAAGGGTTTGATATGGCAATGCGTTTCAGGTTACTGCGTCAATTTTTCTATATTTAGAAAAACTCATCGCTCTATCGACTTCATACCACTATAAATAAAAATATGAAATCAATATTCCTACCCTATTTCCCCCTGGTACAGATTGTCGAAGGTAGGGAATGACTGGACTCGGGCCTTAATAATAAGGTCACACTACACCGTTAATTTCACCGCCATCTTCCAAATGAACTTCATAATGCAGAGGAATTGTAAACAACAAGTCATATTTGTATTGTTTGATTCATTTGCCATTTATAATTAGGCCAAACAAACATATTGGGTGTTTCCGGTAACCCTACCAACTAGGGGTGTCACAATACGCCAACTCAATATATTGCAATACAGAATTAATATATTGCGATACGTATCCCGATATATTTTTATAGGAAGGATGTGCTCAATTTTATAATAAGTTGTTATTAGAATGTTATCAAACTTAATCATATATAATATGGATTACAGAGATTTAAGATTTTTGTCAAACCAACCATCGATAAGAAAATTTGAACTATTAAAAGCCTGTTTTATGCTTATTGGCATTTCTGTTAGAAGTTGTAGTAATTTGCATGTTAAAACACCAAGCAGATACATAAAAATATGCTTTTGAAAAATACTGCGATACAGCAATACAGCAATATTTCATCTCTGTATTGTGGTACAATACGATATACCCATGTATTGCGATACACCTGTTTTCAGATATATTGTGACAGCCCTACTACCTACCCTATTTTTGTGCCTATCCTAAACTTTTTGAGACAATTAACAAAGAAGCACTGTTAAAGTCAAGATCACTCTCCTATATACTAAACCACATAAAATCATATTTGAAATTAAAACGTATTACTTACCTACCTATCCTAAACAAAAATCATCAGGAAACACATTCTTTTGTCTGGCCTTGGTATGTTCACATGTTAACTTTAATTTAAACAGTATTTATTCAATATTCAAACATGTTTATTGCATGCATGATAACACTGGGATTGGAAAACAAGCTTAGAGGTTATACTTTGAATTCCAATTTAAGTGCAGTGTTCCAACATAACAGTAATTAAGCCATAGTTTATCACCATGAAAAATAATGTAGGTCTTTTTGAAAAATTGTGAAGTTATTTGCTATGGTGAATAAGATTCAAAGATAAAATTATAGCCCAGTCAGTAGGAAGCAGCTAGTATTTTATCATGGTGACAGACTGATACTCTCATAAATTATCTCCCTTTAGTCCGAGATTTAGTTTTGAAAGCTCTTAACCTTCACAAAATGAGCTCACATTTTCTCTTTGTCTGTTACAGAGATATTTATGTATGATTTGGTGGGGTTTTCATACTCAAGACGAACGGTCAAATTTTCTGCATGAACTTCTGTCAGAAAGGCAACCAATTTGTTGGATATATATATATAAGTTTGTGTAACTACAAACAACAACAACATCAACAAGAGAATACAGAGGTGTCAACAAATCCATGACTGGAATTATAAATCGATAAAACTAGGGCAAAATATGAACAAAGAAAAGATCTACATGGAAACCTTTGAAAAAGTATTCATGAAACCGTTCTCATGCTCAAGCATGAATTCTGTGCTCATGCCAGCTTTCTTGTAACCCACCTAAATCATGTCAGCCATCAAAAACTTAAATTCAAGTATTGAAAACAGTATTCGGCTTCTAGTTTCTTCAATTTTTGTCCAAAAGTTTAACAAAATCAGATTTTTTAAATAATTTATAAGTGGAACAAGAAATAAGACTTGAGCACAAAATCCAGGCTTGAGCATGAGAACGGTTTCATGAATACGGGCCCAGGTGTTCTAAAAGGGCTCTGCAACATTAGCGAAAATATGACTTGAAAAAATGGTATATGATATAACCTGAACACATTGTATGTATATATGTAAGGGATAAATCACTTGTTTTGTGTTGGATCAGCCAGTGAAAGCTGTACCTGTCAAGGGCCGAAGGGTGCTTTCGACTCACTGGCTGGTCCAACACAAAACAGGGGAGTTATCTTACTTTTAAACTTTCATCTGTGAGTACATGTACTGAGTAGTGCCTATTCATATACATGTATATATCTGATAGGTAACCGTTGGATAAATGAATAGCAGGGGTCGACACTAACGGTAGACCGGAGGACCGGGTCCACTAAAATCTTGGCCGGTCCACTTAATCTCCAAAGCTGGTAGACCGCCGGTCCACCACATATTACTTGATTAGTGTATATATATTTGAGAATATTGTTCAGAAATATACTAATAAAGACTTTATTTCCTTCGCCAGCGAGCCGTAAAATCCCATCTGGTTAAAAAATGTATCGTATTTTCGTGTTGTTAACCCGCTAAAAGTTGTCGTTATCATTCTTGGACGAGTGAAGTGCGTGAAACCGCTTGCGGTAAGTCGGAATCTTTTCAGCGTTTGAGTCGCTTGTGGTATAGTTTGCCGCTATTATAAGCACTAAAATGACGATGACGTCACGATCACGGTGGTCAACCGATAAATGAAGGTAAACTTAGCCTCACAATTTCGTGTTACGTTTTGATTTCTATCGTATTCTATAGCGTATATCGTTTAGGTGATCGTGTCCGTCGATTAACTTAGTATCTGTACTAGACTAGTACCGTATCGCCTGTGTCGCGATTTTTAAATGGCTTGGTTTACAACCACTGGCAAAAAAAAAGTTAAAAACTTCAACAGAACAAAAACAACACGAAGTTTGTATGGGCAACAAAAAGGATGATATCCTTTCAGGAGTCATGGAAAAATCGTTTACATGGCTCAATAATGATACTGACACAAACTTAATGAAATGTGGGGTATGGTGCACTCAGAAGATGATTCCGAAATGTCCAGGAAGGATTGAATAGAGTTGCAACAAAATACGTAAAGACTACTGTTGGGGCAAATTTGTTTGACATTCTGACTGTATATTGAGATAAAGATCATATAAAAAAGGTATAATACTATAAAAAAGTATATTATTTTATCCTTATTTTTTCATATGATCTTTATCTCAATTTACAGTCAGAATTTCAAACACCTTTGGATGGGAGCTATGTAAAAAATAATAAACAAGGAGAAAATTGTTTCATGTTTCTGTGTCATTTACTAAAACTTGTTCATAAATGGAAAAAAATAAAAAATAAGGAGAAAAAACAAGTATTTTACAGAAAATTAAAAAACCTTCATTATTTGTTTAAAACCCTCAGATGCCAGGATTTTGCATCTAGCTTTTAAAAAAATTCGGGGGAGGACCCCCATACCCCCCTCTTATTCAGGAGGGGGGGTACCCCCTCCCGAACCCACCCCCCACTCCTCGCTACGCTCGTCGACCGGGGCGCGAAGCGCCCCAGATCTGAGAATATTATTCAGGTCCACCAGAAATTAACCAGGTCCACCAGATCAAGAGAGCAGGTGGACCTGCGGTCCACCACCTATTAAAAGTTAGTGTCAACCCCTGAATAGACCACTACTTATCCAAGAGTCATTCAACTTATGCAATGGCTAGCTGTTGAAAAGGGAAGACATACAACTAGTGATACAAGTTTTCAAATAAATTTCTACATTTTACTTTACTGTTTTTAAAGAAAATATGTCTTTACACTAAAATTTGTTACTTGTAGGAAGACTGTGGTAATAAAAATGGACCAAATTCAGAATGCTAGTATACAGTACCACTACGCACCACAGACTGGTGAGCTGGTGGAAGGATTTGACCCTAGTGGTGTACAGCCTGTTGGGGCAATGACGGGAATCATTGACAGCCGACAAGTCATCTACACCACCAGTGATGGGGATGGACAATTACAGGTAAATCATGATAGCAAAGTACCAGTAGCTCCACATAAAAGTCATCATCACAATCTCAGTAGTGCAGGGTAGGGATCTACACTGTCACAGTCTCAGTAGTGCAGGGTAGAGATCTACACTGTCACAGTCTCAGTAGTGCAGGGTAGAGATCTACACGGTCACAGTCTCAGTAGTGCAGGGTAGAGGAAATCTTTTGCCAGTGTTCTTTTCTACACAACCACACACAGAGTGAAATTGAACTTTGTACACTCAGTTCTGTGATTTAAATGTATGCAAAGCTGAATTCTGAGTCCTGGACTAATTTCATTTGATCAGAAATTATCTTAGAATTATTCCGTATAATATTTAATAATCTGTGTTAATGTAATATATCACATGTGTGCTACAGATGATGTCTTTAATCTAGTGACGCATGTTAATAAAATCTGTATTGATATGTTTGTACCACTGATCAATGATATCTAATAATAACAGAGTGGAATACATGTGTCATGCTGTGTGCCTTCAGCGTGGTATTTCAGCAAGGTAGCATTCTAAAGTTAGCATAAAAACTGTAGTATCGAAAGGAGGCAAATACACCTACATACCACCTCCACACACATACATTTCACACATGGAGGCAATACACCTACATACCACCTCCACACGCATACATTTCACACATGGAGGCGCATCCTTTAGTTGTTAATTCCGTCTTTGCATATTGCAGAGTTATCTTCTCTTGTGAGCAGGTATTGATTGTTACGTCATTGGTTTATGTGAGAAAATTGCGTCTCTTTCTCAAAAATTGATGACGTTACTCTCACAAACCAATGACGTAACAATCAATACCTGCTCACAAGAGAAGATAACTCTGCAATATGCAAAGACAGAATAGGATGCTAATCTTAATTAACCCCAAACTGTGCTGATAATGTTATGGACAGGTAATTATGTAATATGATGAATGTTAATGCACTTTATAGGTGTACCACCATGATGGCAGCCAAGCCATACAGGGACTAGAGGGCCAGGACACGATTGTGTTTCTTGACGAAGGTATGGAGGTGGAGACAGAGACGGAGGTGGCCACAGCATCCGAGGCCATAGAGGCTGTCAAGTACATTGAAGAAGGTGGAGACCAGATGCAAAAGTTTATTATCCAGATGGCACCACAGGACCAAGAGGTCAGACAGGAGCCCCAACGTATCATAATTCCAGGTATCTAGGAATATTTCATACTGTCTATATGTGGATGCACAAAATGCAATCTGATTAAAATCATCTGTTACATGGCTCCGCCTGAACATCTGAATGTGCCGCGGTCAGGGTCACGTTCAAGTGAACTTTAGATGAACCAATCAGAGGCGCGCTGGCAAAAGTTTGCCAGCAAATCGGAATATCATTGTTGATAGATAAATAGCGAGGGGTATCGAACAGAATAGTTTTCCAAAACCGATATGGTGGCGGGAACTGACGTTTCTACGACGCCAAGGAAAACGCAACCATTGGGTAATAATTGCGTATGCAACAACGCCATACAGTCTTTCTTCTCTAATAAAGCTTCGAATATCTTTTTCTGTTCGGGTTTCAGACGATCAATCTCAAATAACTTCAGAACTTTCGCATCGTTCTCACCAAAGTATGCCATATTTGTTACAACTCCGAGCGCCCATTTGAAAGAGGGTCTCTGATTGGTCAACATTTAATGAGTATTTATAAATATAAAGGTCACCTGAATGTGACCCTGACCGCGGCACACTCAAATGTTCAGGCGTAGTACGAAGTTAACGAAGCCATGTATCATATGATTTTAATCAGATTGCACAAAATGGAACACTTTTTGAAGAAAATGTATTTCCTATTTAATTTTTGGAACACCAATGATTTTACTATAGTGAAATAGATACATTCATCTTTCTTTTTATGTTTTTCTTGGGTATCACCAGCATGTGTGTCTATTTATAGACTTCAGTTCGTTTAGTCAGGTTCACTTGAAAGGTTTAGATTGCTGGGTAACCAAAATGAAACACCTCGTCTTTATTGTAATTCAGTGTATGAACATTTGGATTTGGCCCAATGGCAATATGTAGGGATGTAAAACAGATATTGGCCTAACAGAAAGAGTGGGTTATAATGTCATTGCTAGGGTCAATTTCTCTGTTTACAAATGTTTATGAAGGAATATTTGTTTTACAGTTATGATTTTATTTTAAACACTAATAGAACATATTTTCTTTGTCTCATTGCAGGCTTGGAGAATTATGTAGTACAGTTGGATGAACAAGCCCATCGACCAGAAAATATCCGTCATTTTCAAAGTATACAGCCGAGAAGTGTATATCCAAAGATAGCCATTAAAGCTATTGAAAAACCAATGAGGTCGCAACCTTTGATATTGAAACCGCCACAGATTGCCCAACAAGCTGCACCCCAGCCAGTCAAGCCTGAGGCTACTGTAATCAGTAAGAGTGAAACAACACTACCGGCAAAAGTGGTGATTGACTCGAAGCAAGTTAAACATCACAAAAAATATCCAACAGCACAGAGTGAAAATACAGAATACATCTATGTTACTAGAACACTTACATCCCATAAAGATGACTCTCAGGATGTTGGAAAATCAGTCTATAACACCATTAAAGTTTCAAGACCCCCATTAAAACAAGTTGATACTAAAAGTACACCAGAGGCAACTGTACCTGTTATGTCACATGTTGAAGGGTCCTCTTCACAACCAGGAAGTTCACAACAGGTGGCATCACCTGAATTGAACCAAGAAACAGCACCAGCTCTAATCCAGATGATGCCACCAGTTTCAAAACAGGTGACATCAATGTCACAACTGGTGGCAGCAACATCACAACAGGTGGCAACAACACCACAACAGGTTGCAACAACACCACCACAACATGTGGCAAAAGCATCACAACAGGTGGCAACATTATCACAACAGGTGGCAACAACATCACAACAGGTGGCAACAGCATCACAACAAGTGGCAGCATCATCACAACAAGTGGCAGCAATATCACAAAAGGTGGCGGCAGCAATGGTGCCAGTGCAGGCCTCAGAAATAGATTCAAGAACGTCTTCACAACAATTACAGTCGCTGATCAAACCTCAAAACAAAGGACCAAGGATGGTGTCTGTGCTTGGAGCAAGCCGAAATATTGTCAGGAAAGATGGCAGTGTCTTTCCTGTAGATCCAGTATCTAAGAAGATAATTTTTGTACCACTTTCTGCAGATGAAGCAAAAGAGGCAGTCAGTTTAGATGAAAGTTCAAAAGATGTGAATTCTGATGATGAAGCATCAGATGTCAGTGATGAAGAGCAGGAACCACTGGCAAAGAAAGCCAGACCAAAATATGAAACTTTAGAAAGAGAGACAGAAGGCAAATGGAAGGGAAAGTGGAAAAAGAAGCCAAATTACAAGAATCCTAAACCAAAACGGCATTTGAGTCCAAAAGACGTGGCCCCACCACCAAAACAACCTGCAAAATACAAAAAAAGAGATAAATCTCATTCTAAAAGCATGGAGACAGTCACTTTAGATACAAATATTGTGATAAAGAAGGAAGTAGAAGAGGGGGAGAATGTCACTTTACAAAAGCAGAAGAAAAAGGATGAGGACGAACTGGAAGAAGAATTAGAGGAGAAGAAATGTCGGATGTGCCTTGCCCTCCACAATGCTGAATGTCCATTGATGCGAAGGCGAGTTAGGCTGAATATAAATGACAATATGAGCTGTTTGAATTCCACCATGCTTTCCCTAAAGTCACTCCCCAAAGAATTTGTACTCAGTAGCAGAGATGGACATGGTCTAAGTGTGTTTGCCTCGGACGTCATTGAGAAGGGCACCCACTTTGGACCATTGGTGGGTGAACAATTGACTTTTGAACAGATTTCACATAAAATGGACTTCACACATCTGTGGCTTATCGAGACAGAGGAAACAATCAGCGCAGTGGACAAGAAAATAATTAAGTACAATTTCATCAATACCGGCAATGAGATGACAAGTAACTGGTGCAGGTAAGGTTATCAACTACTGTGTAACATCAAAGGTTTACTGTGTGCATGTTTTCCAAGGTTTTCATAGATCCAGTGGAACTGTAAGAAATTATGCAGAGAATGTATTAAGGATTTCATTGATATTAGTGTAAACGTACCAACAAACGAAATTTCAACGAAATACTTCCGGTAGTTTGAAAATACAAAATCCTGAGAGAAAAAAACTTAAATCGTTTCATATAACTCACATCTCTGTAAATATCTTTATTTTCATGTGTATTTTATTTTGCAGACTACATAGAAGGATTTTTTCGAGAAAACTGAAATTCCTGAATGAGAGCAAGGATGCTATTCCATATTGATAGCAATTATCAATGAAATCAACATTAGCAGAAAAGTTTAGATATATGAGAAAAAGGCTCTTTGCAAATTGTCAAGAAAAATCTCAGATATGTGAGGCCCACTCTGAGTGTAATCTGGGGAGATAATGTGTTGAGCACTGATCTATAGTGTGTACTGTGTTATTTATTATAGATATCTGAGGCCCACCCTGAACGTAATAAGGGGAGATATTTGTGTTGAGCACTGATCTATAGTGTGTACTGTGTTGTTTATTGTAGATATCTGAGGCCCACTCTGAATGCACAGGAATGTAACCTGATCAGCTATTGTAAAAACGAGGAGATTTGGTTTGTAGCCAGGGAAGACATTCAGGAGGGTACGTTAGCACTGCAATGGATTTGTTTGCAGATAAATCAGTGAGAAATGTATGCAATAACGTTTTGCACACCTCTGTTTTTCAAATGTTATACAAGGCTTGTTATATCAATTAAATTAAAGAGATAACAAGTTCAATATTAAACGGTGATATTGTCATTATTATTAAAATTTAAAATAAAATATAAAAGTTTTGGGACTAAACAAAATAACCACCCTCTGACAGATAATATAATTATGCAAAGTACTCATATCTACAGATAATATTTAAAAGATTGAATTTGAGGTGAACTTTTAATGTAATCTATAGATGAGTTAATGATGATTGATATTTAAACTGGTTTCTGTGAAACCTGTCTAAACTGGCATCAAGTGAGATCATGTGATCAAATTCAACTGTTTATTAGTAAAGCCATAAATAGGGTTCATTTCTTTTTGTATTAATACAAAAGGAAATTTATTACGAAACTGATCTGCAGGAAATACAGAGAAAAAAATGATCTAACAATTCGTAAAAAAAACTTGAAAGAAAGACTAGTAAACTATACATTGTACCAAGTGCACCATGATCTACGAATGTATGACGAAAACAGGTGTCAAATCCTAAGAGAAATTTTTAAAGGAAAACTTTGTGAACTAGACATTGTACCTACATGAGAAGACACACTAAAAGCAAACTTGACTCACAAATATTTCAATTTGCAGGTGAAGAGATGATAATGTATTTCCGCTTCATCGAGGATCTACATAATGAGCTATGGTTTGCTGACTTGTGTAACCGTACCCAGAAGCTGTGTAAGAGGTGCGATGTGGTCTACACAAACCTCGTCAGCTATGTGAAACATGTTCAGGTGTTTCACCCATACTCGCTGAAAAAACTCAAGGCCATCTGCAAGGTAAGTAGAAAGCGCAGCTCAGGTCACAGATTCTTATCTGTGTCAACCTGTGTAAAAGACAAAGACACAGTGATGAACTGATCTTTATAACAACATGATAAAGCTTGATAAAGCTCTAAAAAAAGGTTGACCACAAAAAGCCCATAAAATGAGTAGAAGGCCCTAGAAAACCAAACATTTATTGAAAATAATTTGAAAGTGTCAAATGCATAGAATTTTACTTAATTATCAGTTGATTATTAATTTTGTGGGTTAAAGAAGTATTTCTTGTGAGATAATTTCCATATTAGATTTTAGCATTTCACATATTTGTTATTGTCAGGCTAGGGGTTGCAGTGCTAATAGTTTTTTAAAAGGCTTCCTTTTTACTGAGAGAAGCCTTAAAAAGGCATTGAATTTCATAATAAAATGTCTGTGCGAATCCTTATACAATTGTAGCACATGCCTATGGAGATAAATTAATATCACCTTACTTTACAACTTAATACAAGTCACTTTTAGTGTTAACAATGAAATTTTACCAATCCAGTAAGATCGGTTTCAAGTTAAAGTGTCTGGAATGTAAAACAACTGGATCAATGGGAAAAAGTGAAATACATGTACCTGGTTCACTGTATACCAACAAATTTTCACCTTGGAGGGTGCAATGCAAAGCAAAGCGAAGGTGAAAATGAAAATGCGGCGAAAATGTCTCTGTGTACAGTGTGATATATGTATATTAAAATACAAACACCCGGTGGTAGTTGGATAATCAGATTGGTGGAGGCTAGATGGATTGAGGCGTGGCTGTTTGTGTATTGTTGCATGCTATTGATTTCCAGTATTTATCTGAATTTCCTTAGTTAATTTTAAAAGCTAGAGGTTTAACCCATGCTGGAATTTTTTGCACAAATGCAATACGTCATGACAAAATCAAAGTTTGCAGTTTCCTGGTAGCTGTTTGATATTTGGTGTTTAAAGAATACCAATCACAAGGGTGAACCCTGTCGGTGTGTCCTTTGAGGGTGAGAGGAGGGATACCCGAACTCAAAGCCAGTCAGTTTTTCTTACAGTGCTGTGTGATTGTTTTGATGTACATCAAACGATCCCACTAAAAATATCCACAAGGTGGTGAATGCAGAGCCTTAAATTTTATTATGGCATATTCCAGGGTCTAGAGAAAAAAGGTGAACATAACCCCCAGAGATTTAAGCTTGATGTTAACCATGAGTATGTAAAAGTTTTTAAATTAATGAAAACTTTATATGTGAAATAAGCAGTATTTGATATTTCTTCATAATTGCAGGAGTGCGGTCTGGTGTTGGAGAGTACCGGAGAACTGACCGAACACTGTAAGGAAGCACACCAAGGCAACGGAGCTTTTGTTTGTAAGGACTGTGGAAAACAGTTCCCAATTCCACGGGGCCTTCAACAACATCGAAAGTTCTTCCACATAGTCGAGGGCAATTTTGCTTGTGAGCATTGTGGAAAATGTTTCTTCAACAAGTTCAAACTGCGGAATCACATGAGAAACAAACATTCTGGAAAAGAGTTCAGATGTGAGGTCTGCAAAAAGGTAGTTGGGTCCCGAAACGCCCTAAACCGCCATAGGAAGTCGCATACTGAAGAAGGTTACAAGTTCACATGTGATCGCTGCGGAAAGTCTTGTCGTGATAACAGTAACTTACGTTCGCACATGATAACCCATATCAAAGCTAGGCAATTCCCTTGCACAGTGGCAGGGTGTTTGATGAGATATGGGTCCAAAGTTGCTCTGCAAATGCACTTTGCCAAAACCCATCTTCTTTCCCCAGAACAGATTAAGGTGCATATGCTCAGTATAATTAATACGGAGAAACAGGATGGGGATGAATTACAGCAGGAAGTGGTTACAGCGCGTGTTATGTCTGGTACACAGACTGAGATAATCTATGACTTGGAAAGTGAGGATGAAGACGACTTTATAGATTGTTAGCTCACCGGGTCCGAAGGACCAAGGTGAACTTATGCCATACCGTGGCGTCCGTCCGTCCGTGCGTCAACAATTTCTTTAAACGACTTCTTCTTCTTAACCACTGATTGGAATTCAACTAAATTTGACTGGAAGCATCCTTAGGTGGTGGGGATTCAAAATTGAGCAAATGGTTGGGCTAACCCCCAGGGGGCTAAGGGGCGGAGCCAAAAGGGGTCAATTTGGCTATATTGCTTTAAGCGACTTCTCCTCTGGAACTAAGAGATGGATATCAACCATATTTGATTGGAAGCATCCCTAGGTAGTGGAGATTCAAAATTGTATAAATGGTGGGGCTGAGGGGCGGGGGCAATTTGGCTATATTGCTACAAACTACTCCTTCTGTAGAACTATGCACTGGATATCAATCATATTTGATCAAAAGCATTCCTGGGAGGCAGGGATTCAAAATTGTACAAATGATGTGGCTGACCCCCAAGGGGGCTGAGGGGCGTGGCCAAAAAGGGTTATGTACATGGCTATACTGCTTTAAGCGACTTCTTCTCTGGAACTAAGTGATGGATATCAACCATATTTGACTGGAAGCAGCATCCCTAGGTAGTGAGTATTCAAAATTGTACAAATGGTGGGGATGACCCCCGGGCTAAGGGGTGGGGCCAAAAAAAGTTTATTAATTGGAAATGTTTGAGATCCCCACCATATAAAGAGAGGAATGCACATTTGCTTTCAGGATGGCCCTAGGGTCTGGCCCCACCCTATGAGACATAGTCCCTGGGTCATAACTTTGAAACAGTTGAGATCCCCACCCCAAAGCTATATATACAAATAATGGTCCTAAAGAGACGAATGTAGTCATGGTATTAGAATAGACCCTGGGGTCTGACCAAACCCCTAGGGACCTAGTTTCTTAGTCACAGCTTGGAAACAGTTGAGATCCCCACCCTATAACCATATATACAATTGCTGAGTATAAAGAGATAAATGCACATATGCTTCGAGGATGGCCTTGGGGTCTGCCCCACCCTTGGAGACTTAACCCCTGGGTCATAACTTTGAAATGGTTGAGATCCCCATCCCATAATTATAACCATACTAATATTAGATATCCAGGTGAGCGATACAGGCCCTCTTGTTATTGAAAGCTGTTTACACCACACTGTAGATATAGGGATAGATGATTACAAATCTCTATCTGGTTGTGTATCTGGAAATCAGAAGGAGACGAGCAATATATGATTTGATATGGCTACTTCACCACCAGGCTGCAGCCTAGGCCCAGTTATTCTAAGGCCTGGTTAGTAAATAAATTAATACATCAGTTCGCAAATTTTCAAATTTTGAGAATTCTTTGAAAAATTATTACCGTTAGTATTTCGTTTTGTATTTCCTTCATAAGTGAATTTGAAACCATTGCATTCTAATCTAATTGCTTAATTATTATTTTGAATGTGTACATCATGAAATATATGTGTTGAAATCTCATCAAGCTAACAATACTTTGAACAATTTGCCCAAGATAATGAAGAGAGTACCGATAAATCACTGTTTAAAGGAGATTATCAAAACAACACAACTTTCATGTGTAAGGATTCATTGCAACATATTTGAGCTCACTTTTTTTTCAAGAATTATTGTTTCTACTAAATGAAAGGTGAAACTATGAATTGAAGACATTTGTGTTTTACATTCATACTTTTACAAATTTACACATATGTAGCTTAAACAGTATTGAAAGTCTCAGGGTGGCTAGGGTTTCAGCTTCATTACAATGTTCTAATTACATCCAGTGTTTTAAGAATGATAAAATATATCTTGTGTATTGTTGTTGAATAAGTTGTTCATGTTGTAGGTATATTGCAGCTGAATATTAAATAAAATTTCCAGCTGACTGTGTTAAGTATTAACATAATAAAATATTAAATTAAATTCATCGTTTAAATTTTGCTGTTTTCATATATATAAACTGTTTAAATTATTTTATTTTTTTCCAGATCATGAAAAATCTTCCAAGATAAGCAATGGCACACTGTCTATTTAGACAACATTAAAAATCAACATTTTTTTCGGGACCAATAGCACTACAGGATCATAAGCAAAGGTGTTTTTTTTAATTCAAGAAATGTGCTTGGGAAAGCTGTTTGCAGAAAAATGGATGACAAATTCAGAATCCAATGTTAAACCAGAGATCCATTATAGAGTGATCTTGGCTCCCACAGTCATACTGTCTTCATAGACTTATCCTCTCTCTTCTTTTCTTTTATCTTCTGTTGGATTGAGTCGTGTAAAAAGTTGATGCTCCTTATGGTAAATATTGATCAGAACAGATACTGCTATGTTTGACATTGCTCTTTCAAAGGGAGGTGGTTGTTTGGCCTATTTACTAGGACTACTTAATCTGTAACAAGCGGAACCTTATTTTGAAATTTGAGAAAGATCTGCCTGGTGACCATTTCTTTTTTCTGATCAGCCTTAAGATGAAACATGCACAACTTAGGACCTATGAAAATCAACATGCAAAATTGGATAAAGCTCTGTTGAGTAGCTTTAACTAGTGTCCTATTTGTCAAAAAATTTCATATACATAACTAAGGACCATGAGGAATATTCATACGAAATTTAAGAAAGATCCTTTCAGGATTTTCAGAGAAATAGTGCTAACAAACTAAACTATCAAAATTCAAGATGGCTGCCTCTCAGCCATCTTGTTTTCCAGTCTGATCCAATATTTGATGTTCATAAATAAGACCTTGGGGAACCTTCGTGTGAAATTTGAGAAAGATTCCTTCTGTACTTTCTGAGGAAAAGCTCTAACAAACTCTTAAACTCTCATCATTCAAGATGGCCACTTGTCAACCATCTTGATTTTCTGATCACACCTAAAATTTGATATGCATAACTAAGGACCATGCAAAATTTTCTTGTGAAGTTTGAGAAAAACTCTTCAGCAATTTGAGGAATAGGGCTAACAAGTATTGTTTAAGGACAGACTACAAATGAAGGGCGATATATAAAGCCCTTACGGTAAAAAGATTACCACACTGAGTACATATTTTTTTTCATGACTTATTACTCCTGTGTGAGATAGACAGAGAAATAGCAACTCAAAGAGTACTGGAGTTAAGCACAATGATGAGTCAAACAGGAATAATTATTTTAAACACTTTTCTACCCAAGTAAAAAAGTTAGTGAACCCAATGCACTGTGCCATCATGGTTGAAAACGTGCGACTAAATTCATGGTCTGACCTTTGTTATGCTGCTTTAAGAAGGAGGATAGGTAAAGGCAGATTTTTCTCTCATTTTCCGTATGTGTAAGATAGAGCTGTCCAGGGTGAGAAAGGGGTGTAAAAAAATTCTATCTTGCACCCTGTTTCATGTGACGTGATATCACAATTGCTCAGCAATGACGGGACATCACAGATTTGGAAAAACTCCGACGCCACAATGCTAAAAGGAGACTTGATGAAAATAAAACCTTTTACAAAAAATTGACCGTACAAATTAAAAAGATTAGGTTATTTTTTTCTGAGCAAACTTTGTTTGCAAAAATGGGGTTTGCTAAATCTTGATGACAGATTTGTTTTCAGAAAAAAAGTAGCCAGTCCAAATGCATTTTCATGGTTTCTGAGCTTATTCTGGTAGATGGAATGAGAAGAACATACTCTTTCATGTCTAGGGGTGTAGGATAGGGAAATTCAACCATCAGGATTCCCAAATTTGTCAAAACCCCCAGCAAAGCCTCAGGTTTTACCAAATTTGAATTTTTTTAACAAGAGCACCGCGAGCAGGAGCACTATATACCTGTCGGACCCTCGGAAGGGCATATTGATATATTGGATATTGGAAGCAGGTAGTGACATCTATGATATAAGTGTGTTTACTGGCATCGTTTTGTTGGTGACTGTGACTTAACTGGAACTCAACAGAACAAGAGGCCCATGGGCTTTAATGGTCACCCGAGTCCTAACTTATTTATTTTTCTTGTTGAAATATGAAGTGGAGATAATGATGTGAATCGTCCATACCAATTTGAGTAAAAAATAGTTAAGTATAACGTAAAGTTAAGTTAGTCAGGACCATGAGTTGATCATTCCTAAACCGACTTTCAGTTAAATCGGCCTATTAGAACTTGAATTTAAGTTTGAAATAGTTTTTCTTCAAAATGGCGGCTGAAGCAGTCATAATGGATTTTTGATCAGCCCAAAAAAAAAGAACACTTTGCAAGGACCATGAGTTGATCATTCCTACCAAGTTTAAGTTCAATCGGCCCAGTGGAACTGGACTTTAAATTTGAAATAATTACTTTCAAAATGGCGGCCATATTGAATTTCTGATTTTCCCAAAAAATAACAACACTTGAACAAGCAAAAAATAACAACCATGAGTCGATCATTCCTACCAAGCTTCAGTTAAATACGCCCAGTAGACCTTGCGCTTAAGTTTGAAATAGTTTTTCAAAATGGCGGCCATATGGGAATTCTGATTAACCTGACAAATAACAACACTTTGTGAGGACAAAGAGTTGATCATTCCTACCAAGTTTCAGTTAAATTTGCCGAGTAGAATTTGACTTTTGAGTTTGAAACATTTTTTCAAAATGACGGCCATGGTGGCCATATCGGATTTCTGATTGACCCAAAAAACACCACCACTTTGTCAGGACCTTAAGTCGATCATTCCTACCAAGTTTCAATTCAATCGCCCAGTGGAACTGGACTTTAATTTTGATATAACTTTCAAAATCGTGGCCATATTGGATTTCTGATTGATCCAAAAAATAACAACACTTTGTCAGGACCATGAGTCAATCATTCCTACCAAGTTTAAGTTCAATCAGCCCTGTAGAACTTGACTTATAGTTTTTAATAGTTTTTCAAAATGGCGGCCATATTGGATTTTTGATTGACCCAAATAACAACACCACTTTGTCAGGACCTTAAGTCGATCATTCCTACCAAGTTTAAGTTCAATCGGCCAAGTGGAACTTGACTTTTAAGTTTGAAATAGGTTTTCGAAATGGCGGCTGTGGTGGCCATATTGGATTTCTGATCGACCCAAAAAATAACAACACTTTGTCAGGACCATGAGACGATCATTCCTACCAAGTTTAAGTTCAATCAGCCCGGTAGAACTTGACTTTAAGATTGAAATATTTTTTCAAAATGGCGGCTGTGGTGTATTTGGATATTTGATCGACCCAAAAAATAATAACACTTGGTCAGGGAGTTGTCAGTAACATTCCCGTGAAGTATCAATGAAATCCCTTTGACGGTATTTCAGCTTAAGTTGACAGACACTGCACCCCATTCCATAATACGACCCGTAAAATAACACCAAAAAATAGTTTTTTTTCAAAAATAATTTATTTAAAAAACGACATATCATGAAGGACAATAAAGAAACAAGAGCTACCACTTGGTGATGAAATTGATGTGTTCTAACCAGAACTCACTTCCGTGTGTTTATGTCTAGCCAAGGTGTTACGCCATGTATATGCGTTGGTATACAGCCGTCACAGAGGATGACTTATTTACTGTACACGAATTGTGAATAATATACTCATCATCACTGTACACCAATTGTGAATAATATACTCATCATCACTGTACACAAATTGTGAATAATATACTCATCATCACTGTACACGAATTGTGAATAATATCCTCATCATCACTGTACATGAATTAAAACATTTGACACAATTGAGAGTACCACAACATGAAGACTTAGTAATGTACATTTCTTCACTGAAAAAGGAAGTATTAGTAATACAGAATTTCCTTGCAAAATATTTTATATACATATATTTACACGGTATCCCCACAGATTTCGTCTCCAATAATAATAAGACAGTGAACAAAGATTATGTGATGATGATGGACAGACAGAAATAGATGAGATATGATGAGTGAAAGGTTATAAAAAATGAATGGTTCATGATGACTTAATTGGAAAGGGGGTCATAATAAATCTAGTCCTTCTGAAAATTCATCACATCAAAAAATCAAAACAAAACAGGAAGCAAAGGTTTGAGACAACAGACTGGGACAGAATAGTATTATAGGTAAAGATTGGCAAATACTATTTCAAAATCTGAAGAAAAATCATAGAGGGTTTAAGATATGGTTCATTTAGTATCATGTACTGAAAATCATAGAGGATTATGGTTCATTTAGTATCATGTACTGAAAAATCATACCATACCTGTAATATTCTGAGAGTATTGCTATCTTAAATGTAACTGAAAAACTACCCCTGAAACTCTTTCGATCTGCATAAGACAAAAATGCTTGCAATGATAAACTGGTCCTTCTGAATAATTTGATATAGTCAAGGGAGATAACTGAAATAAAATTACAGTACAATATGTTTGGTGGCATTTGTTCAACAGCCATGGTTTCACTCAGCTTTCAGATTCCCTGCCCCCACCACTACAATGGAGACATAACACGACTGATCTATAATCAAGTCTTGGGTTGTATTATTGTTCTAAATGATGGAGCTGGCTCAACAATATGCTAATGCTGCAGAATTGATTTGAAAAGTATGAAAATTATTGTTCTTAATTTTTCTTTTTTTTTAAGAAAACATGCATGTCCAGTTGTTGTTGTTGTTGCAAGTTTATGAAAAGTAAGTTATTTCAACCAAAACATTGATATCTACAAAGAACAACAATCAATATTATCTGTACAATACATTTCATGTGTCAGCATAAAGATGCAAGTTAAATGGTCAACATATCTATACACTGTACAGGTATAAATCCTTTAACCCTTTTTACCCCTGAAAACCATAATGGACTTATCCATATCAAAGCATGGGAGAGTCTACTTAAGTTGCATAGGGATGAAAGAGTTAATAATGGATTTACAAAAATTTCAATGCAAGTGAAAATAATCAATAATGACTTGTTTGATTTTCAATTAATTACAAAGAAGGCCATTGTTATTTGATACACATTATGTGCAAATGTCGTTAATGGAACAGAAATATGATGTTGCTTTAGTCTATGAGAGAAAAATTACACAGTTGCTAATAGTGATAGGAAAATATGTGGGAGATATTGATCATTATTCAAGCACATTACTATGAAATCAGATATTTTCATGGGGCTCAAATTCCATGGTTTCATCACAAAACACCATTTCATTGGTACATAAATTCGTGGATTACACGTACCCGCTCACTGAGAATGACTACATGTCAAACTTGTAATTACTTCATGAACCTATGAATTCGTTGATGAAGATCACCCAAGAAATCAACAAAATTAAAAACCCACGAAAATTAGTGTCAGATTTTACAGCAGATGGATTGACCATGTAAATCGTTGTCCCGTAATTTTAGCACTTATTTGTACATTTGTACCTGGTGTTCAACACTGATTGACAAGTGTTTAAAGAAATGAAAATTTCAGTTAAAATTACCTTCATAAAACATGTTTCAATGTTATATCTTCTGCCTCTAACTGACATACATAGTATGCCATTTCTGCATATTCCACATATATTCTGCAATAAGCAAAGTGCCAACTTGACTCATGTGTGATCCGACTTCATGTTGCTTATTATTACCACAAGAATACAGTTAGTGTTTATGCTTTATCAATTAGGTAACGCTAATTCTACTGGTAGAACTGTTGTTGTCACCAGTTAGATGCTTAAGTTTAAAACAAACAGGAAAAATCTGCATAGTATATTAAACTGCGCTATATCTCTGGTAGCCTTTAACAGAACAACCTAATAAAAATCGATCTGAACTGCATAGAGCTAACCTTCTGGTATTTATATTGTTACAACCGTGACCAATACAGACAGTGTCAGAGGAGAAGTAGAGTCTGTTTACATATATTTCACAGAAGACTTGTAATGCAGCCAATAATGATAGAGAAATTTGTTCTTTGAAAACTCTGATTATGAGGTAAATGATCTAATTTTACTATTTAGGTAAATGGACTGAAGAGGTACATTAATTTTATTCAAATACCCTACACATGCTCTGCCACATGAACTGGTTCTTTTTGACCATTGAGAGGTATATGTATGTATCATTAAGTCAAATTCAACAGTGACAAACTGTGCAGGACCAACACACTGTTCCATGTTCCTGGAGAGCACAAATCAATGTTCAATATTCCATCTAGCACATTTTTCATTTTTTGATCAAACACACAATCAAGTCATTTCTGTACAATTTCTGTCATTTTCTGTAGGATGTTCTTTGGTATGTTTCCTTCTGTAGACAAATA
Source organism: Mizuhopecten yessoensis (assembly GCF_002113885.1). Lineage (NCBI taxonomy): Eukaryota > Metazoa > Mollusca > Bivalvia > Pectinida > Pectinidae > Mizuhopecten > Mizuhopecten yessoensis. Next base: position 2,189,400 of record NW_018408629.1, read on the forward strand.
TCCATGCTTTGTATTTCTGTATCTGCAACAGTTTGTGGCCCCTTGTTAAAATATAATGTTAACATCCTCATAAAAAGTAGTCCGGCTGTGGCTTCTTGGATGGAATTCCCCTGGATTCCTAGAAAGAAAGAAAATCAGCTCAATTTAACATCAATTAAAAATCACCCAGCCACAACTTGTCATTGGTTTAATATACAACATCAATGATAGAAATAAGCCATGATTTTATTATCTTCCCATTTTAGAATTTCTTGAGACAAGCCAAATGTCTGTATACTATCAAAGACGTACAACCTATACCACAAACATCTGCTATGCAACAACCTAGCTTGTGATCGTTTACATTTGAGCTGTGCTAGTAATTTCATACAAATTCAATTTTCTGATATTTTAGAAGGTGAAAACATTTTTCAGGGTAAAAAGAACTGCCGATTTTTAATTTCAGTATTTAACTTTGACATATCAAGTACCCTGTACATTTAAGACTCTCTAGTGTTCAAAATTAACCTTCTCATCGAACTCTTGCATTCAAAAACTATCAGAGGGTGTTTATTTGATACTGTACATATGAAGTTTTAAATCACACCAAAAAGTTTGCTATACTCACTTGTGGTGCTGCTTCAAATATTGTGAAATCTCGCTGTAAGTGTTCGTCTAATTCTAATATTGCTGCTACATTACCGCATCTGAAAAAAGTCATTGGAACATTATTTAAGTAAAACATATTAGGCCAACAAAGAAATGCTTTATCTTGAATAAATTCCAGTAAAATGTTAAAGAGCACAGGGAAGGAAGGGAGTTCTCAAAAAAGCTGTACTTCTGTGTAACTATTTGTACCACACATGCTAACTAATGTAACTATGTATTGCATCATATATGTTAATACCTATATATATGTATATATATTGTAATTTACCTAGTGATACTAGAGATCCATATCAGAAGAAGGCCTTGTAAATAAAGAAAAAAAATACCCAATCCCTCTGATTGCTATTACAGTACATGTTTGAATGAAATACATTTTGTATCCTATGTCACCTGACACCTAATGGTACATATTGCATCATACAATACCGAGTGATGGTATATCACTGATAGAGTCTCTCACCCCAATCCATATCAACCTGGAATCGGCCATTTCTGACCTACATGTGCCTATCTGTTCTACTTCCAGTATTGTTAATAATTCTGACGTTGCTTACAGATGCGGACAGTGTTTAGTATAAATAATTAAAAAGTTATAATATAGCTATTTCCTTATCCTATAGCATATCAACCCTTGACCCATATCAGTCGGGTCTCCTGCTCCTGTGATTACTACCACTTACCTATAACAATAATTTGGCGCCGACCATACTGTTAGAACTGTTTCATTGAAGTGCCATTTATAGCCTTCCATCACTAGCTGATGTGCTCGGCATATAAGGTCTATGTCGTTGGCGGCATTGAATTGTGCTACAACATCTGATCCAAACAGGTAACCAGCCCCTCTGGGACTCACTCCCCAGCCCTGCATATCTGTCAGGGCAAAAAACACAAAGGCATTAATACATGTGACAACTTGATACCTCTAATATTTTTTGTATAATTTTATGGGAATGTTTATGTCAAAACATTGCTGTACATTTGTAGAGTTTTGCAAAGTGGAAAAACATGACTATAAATCAGCATTACAGTATAGTTTTTTATGTTAATATATCATTTGTAAAGATAACCATGAATATGAATTTGTAATTATGTGTGAAACGAGTGTAACTTTTTGTTGGCTAATGCTTCACATATAAAACGGAACTTTTAATGCAATTAAACCATTAACATCTTACAGACCATCAATATGAGATGGATAATCAGAGTCCAACAGTGATAGAAAAATGATGGGTGTCGATCAACACTTGGAGAAATACAAAGCAGAAGAAATGAAGAAAATGGAAGACGAATGACTTTCCTCGCAACAATATTCTATCCTTGGTAGCAAATCCAAGGGATATATCTTTTAAGTGATGATCAATTGTTTGTAAGCGTAAGGCCTAATGGTACACATTCCAACATGTGTACTGTAGAATTCAGGATGGTGATGTTTTAACAAAGACGATTTCTGGCGAGGACAATTTTGTTAAACTACTGTTCTGTATAGCTCCTTAGAGTCATTTCTTTCAAAGTCTAAAGAGCACCCTTCAAATTTTGTTTATGTTTTCAAATTGTACAAACCTTCTGGATCGGACCATAGTAAGTCACACATGGGTCCGTCGTGGGGAACTTCCTGTTTCCTGTCTATTGATCGTATTTGGTCGAGGGTCTGGATAGATGGTGACAACCCACCGTGTACACAGAATATCTGGAATAATAGCAAAGATTATTAAAATTCTAAAACAAAGATTATAATCATAGATATACAGATTATTCTCAACAACACACTATATATATATATATAGCTAGCATGTCACTTCTTTTCATTACAGAAATAGTAAAATCAGGTCTCAAAATGGAGCCCAAGTGAAGGAGAACCAACATCTTGGTTGTTATGATTTGTAAGTGAATTTCGGTGGGAATCTTTAATGGTACATCAACTCAATATCATAGTTTCGTATACATAGTTTATTTATCGTTAACATATTTCAGTTTGCTAGGCTAGCTGTCATGAGAGTAGTTCTGATGACATAAACGTATTGAGATTTAAAATTACCATCTTAATAAAAGTTACCAGGTATGTTGTACACTGTCATGAGAATAATTCTAATGACATCAATGTATTGAGATTTAAAATTATCATCTGGAACCTTTATTAATAATGGTCTTATCCCACACGCTACTTACCTTTCCATCTATGATTGCGGATAAGCTCAGGTAATCGAAGATCTCAGTACAGTATCTCCACACAGTGATTGAGCCATATTTTCGTAAACATTCATCGTAAAACCCATACACTTGCGTGATTTGTCGACTCTCATGATTCCCACGGATCAAAGTTATTCGGTCTGGATAACGTACCTAAAACAAAATCAAGAATGTTATAAACATTACTGTCAAGTATTGAAAAATAAAGTCATTTACTTATAAGTTTCTTATTATTATATTTTTTTTTTAATCAAGTTTCAAATGAGTATACCTTCAGTAACAGGTATAAAGTCTACCTTCTACAGAACAGAAACTAATTTTCAAGTTATTTTCCAGCTTATTATCTCAATCAAGCTGCAACTGAGAGCCCTACGGAGCTTCTAGATTAAATACAAATCTGGCAGCAGGGGATCTGCTGCTGGTCCCTTCCCTCTAAAGAGAGAGGTATCCGGTATTAAAAACAGAAATTCCAGGTTAGATCTTAACAATCACTTTTGAAATCATGAGTTTAATAGCTCGAGAAAATATGAAGGATATTTTCAGTCAAATGCTTACCTTTAATGCTAGAAGTAAAAGAAATGTCTCTACACTGTAGAAACCCCTGTCCACAAAATCACCCATGAACAGGTAATTTGTGTCGGGGACATCACCTCCCACTTTGAATAACTCATTGAGATCGTAAAATTGGCCATGAATATCGCCACACACCTGAAATATTTAAAACAGAACATATATATACATATATATATATTGCAACAATTCTGTTCAAAATTACTTAAATGAATAATTTCAAAATATTCACTTCCTGCTGAAAATTTAAAGGTGACAACTAATATCAGATCAAAAAAGTCTTTTCCTAATACTGATCAAGCCATAAATATATAGAATTATTAATAATATTTTTCACTTACATACAAGTCTTCCTGGTCTTAATATCAGGGAAAGAAAAATGCCAGGTCTGATGACCCGTGCTAGTAGGTTTAGTCAGCTGGTAAGTTAACATTTACATCTACTTGCTAGAAGGACAGTGCAAAATTTGTTATTGTATATATTACTATATTCGTAGCATGCTATTCTATAATTGATCAAATTCACAATGGAAAGACAAAATAGCTTAGTTTCTGTAAAAGACCATAATGTTAATACAGCTAATTCATTGCAGTGTGCACTTGCTGAATATGAATATTTTTGGACAAGTACATATTTACCTCCTTGCGAGTACTTTTTCAAATCCACTTGCCCGAAGGACCAGTGCTTTTGAAAACTTTGGTCTTGCCCTGATTCTAGTTTAATTTTCTAATTGAATTATTGAATATGATGACAGAAAGGCATGAAAACCTTCGTCATTCCTCCAGATTTTTGCTCCTGTAGTAATGCTCGGAATCTGTACTTACTGTGACTGGAGAGTCTACCCTCTGGACGTTACTCTCCTCTACCAGGATCTCCCTGGCTTTAGCACACAGGGACTTCACTTCACTCTCCTTGATGATTTCACATCGCCGTAGCTGCTCTATTTGCCTGAACACAAACAATTCAGATTCAATATTATCGCAACAACATAACTTCAAAATTTCAATGATGGAAAACAATGCAAACCTGAATGAAATCTCAGAAGCTGACAGAATATTTTAGAAACATTTTTTTTATAAACAGGCCTTTATTTATATCATAAGAACTTTGCATCTTTTTGTTAAACTTTTGGTTAAGCAGCTATCAACGAGTTATTCTAAAACTTCAATAATTTTTACAAAAATACTGAAATTTGTAACTCTCCGATTCTCAACACAGTACATAAAATTTACTATTTTATTTCATATTTGAACCGTAACCAAAATCTGATTTTGAGAACTGAGAATATCTAGTTAAATTAAGATTTATTTCTATACGGAGACCAAATCTACTTATATTGGGCTTGGAGAGTAAGGCTAGAGTTACAGTTGTCTCTAAGCTAAGAATATTTGATTTCTCAGGACTTTTACTTTTATTGCAGCGCTACATTATTAATATATAAATACATTTTTGTCTACAGGGTAATCTCTGAAAAACAGCATGATCATCTCAATAAAAGATGTTTGTTTTCATTTCAGCATATATATTGTTTGCCTGACCTAGACACATAATGCTAACGCTAAAGAATTAATACATGTAGTACAATGTAGTTACTATTCGTGCCGTTAATTCACTTAAACAAAAGTTATCATTCAGAAAAAAATAAATTATGAAGTAACATGCTAATTTTTATATTAAACACAATTAAAAAATATATTGAAATTTCTTTTCTGTTTTAAAATGAACAAGAGGCCCATGGGCCTTAACGGTCACCTGAGTCCTACAGTATTCATTTTTGTTGTTGAAATATGTACCAGTTTGAGTAAAAATTAGTTAAGTATAATGTTAACTTAACTTTGTCAGGACCATGAGCTGATCATTCCTAGACCGATTTTCAGTGAGATCGGCCTATTAGAACTTGTTTTTAAGTTTGAAATAGGTATTTACAAAATAGCGACCATGGCAGCCATATTGGATTTCTGATTGACCCGAAAAATAACAACACTTTGTCAGGACCATGAGTCGATCATTCCTACAAAGTTTCAGTTCAATCGGCGAAGTAGAACTTTACTTTAAGTTTGAAATAGTTTTTCAAAATGGCGGCTGTGGCGGCCATATTGGATTTCTGATCGACCCGAAAAATAACAACACTTTGTCAGGACCATGAGGCGATCATTCCTACCAACTTTCAGTTCAATCGGCCCAGCAGAACTTGACTTTAAGTTTGAAATGTAAAATGTTAACGGACGACGGACGACGACGGACGAAAACGGATAGCAATAGGTCACTTGAGCTAAAGCTCAGGTGACCTAAAAATATTGAACATTTAGTAATGAACATGTACCTTTATGCATAATAACTGCATCGTAATTAAAGGTAAGAATGTGCAGGCTTATCTACAGTGATTAACAACTACACCCCTGAAGTTTTATAATGAACCATTCCAACCTTTGAATTGGAAGAGCTCAAATGTGTCTCCAGGGATCGATGAGTTAACAACTACACTTCAACAGGGAAGGGTTAAATAACGTAAACACTACCTATGTATATAAGTAATATATATGGTTTTGATATGTACATATACATGTATACGTAACAGGATAACAGTCACAATGTAGGTCAGTGGACCTAGGTTTGGCTTTATCTGTAAACACTTAAATGACTCATAGATAAAATGTGGGACATCTAAATATAGACCAAGAAAAATGAACAGCAGTCTGATAGATGTTCAATATATATTATAATCATGTCATTGAATGTAAAATACACTAAAAGGTAAATCATTTGTATTAAAATTTTACATTTTCAAAATATGCATCATTACAACTTCAGTTTCTTGGCAAATATATACTATTTGTTGAATATTGATATTGTCTTTAGAACTTTAGGTGTTTACACGGTATACATGAATGGCCTTGGCCTTTCATTTATTAATATTTACCTGTCCAGGTCGCTGAGTTCACTCATACTAGAACTTTGATATTGCAATACCTGGAAAGAAAAAGAAATTTTAAACATCAACATGAGTCGAGATTACATATATAGTACAACAGATATTACAAGTGACGTCCACACAAACTTTAACACATTCTTGAGGCTAAGTTTCAAAACCAGGTGCAAATTAACCATCAGTATTCTTTGAAGTAATTTATTTACCATTTTCGAAACATAAACAATATGTGTAACAGACTGGACAGTATGATGATGTACCAGGTATGTCAGTGTCATTGTACGTACTAGATATCGACCTCCTTACCCTAGTACAATACACATAACAATTATGTTTGTTTTGTAGTCCTACAATATGGACACAAACTGGTATATAATTTTATTTTGTATTCATAAGCAAAGCTACATATTTGTGTACATCGTATTGTACAAGTTCTTACACTGTATATATATTTTATATAAGATATATTTTTCATCAGCAATTGTACATGCACATTTGTATAAACGGAGGCATGCATATGCAGGCCATTTGGATTGATATGACTCGCCTGTGCCCCCCACTTTGACCATCAATGCACATATCAGAGAAACTAACTTTAGTGCAAAAACTTAATGTTGATTGATCCCGAAGATGTTGACAAAGTCAATGTACCATGAAAGGTAGGCCGCATCCAGCATATTTGATGCATGAGTTGAGATGTACGCATCTATGGTCTAAGTTTGGTTGGTCAAGCATTTATACTTTCAGTGAAACTAAGTTAAACGCCAGAAAAGCAACACCTTAGTCTCGCTTCTGCTTCTTCGTCGCGGCAAGACAAAAAAATAACAGGACAATTTATCAAAGAGTGTAATATTTTTGTATGAAACTGAAACCAATTACCAGCTTTAGGAAAATATTTTATAAAGATTAGCATTATAACCGATAACTGTATCGTAACTTACACTGATCAACCAGGCCAGAAACAATTCCTCATCTATACATACTCACTTTAAACATGCGGAAGCAGATTATATATTTATGCACTATAGTTCATCAGTCACAAATTCACAAAGTGGAGACAATTTTTGTTACATTATTTTAAACTTTCCAATTCTATCAAATTTACATGTGTATAGAAAATGAAGTATGTATACACTGATATCACTAACCTGTAGATAAAGTAGATCTGCTGCTGTGTATCGTGTTCTGTATACTAACCACTGGACATGAGTCCCAGTATTTATACACACAGATAACCATGATGATTAATGCATTTAGGTGAGTTTATTTTAAATATATATATGACATCATCCATGTGACTATCACCTAAATATCATGTAATAAAATTCAATATTCTAACACTACAGCTAGAATTTAGAATGATTTCACCAAGTTTATCATACTTTTTTTTATTAACTGTTATTATTAATTTGACAAAAATTGTTAGGATATTTTTATAAAGTAATTAATTATGATCATGAATCGCTTCGATTCGGAGAAGGATTAAAGTTTTGAGGCTTTTGTTTTAATGACAAGGCAGTCAGATCTTGTATCACAATTATCTGATTAATTGTATTCCGATTATTCAAAAATGTGTGCTTTCTGTTGTTTGAAAATTGAAGGGGGGGGGGGGGATATAGAACATTTTAATTTTAATAAAACACTTAACTTATATATGCAAGCTGGAACTTTTAAGTTTGGGCTGGTAGTTTCCAATTTTATTAGTCCATGCATATGTGCCAAATTCCCACTGACCCAATGACATTCAACATGCAAATTACCCGTAAGTAATATAACATTTTGACTAGTCAGTTGAGCTCCATGTTTTAAAACCACTAGTCCAGCTGCTGGTACACCATGTTTCACTAGGATTTCAAGATCAATGTATCCAATACAAAAACAGCAGTTTATTCCAGTACTTCACAAACAACGCCTATACTGTATGCAGCAAGATATTTCTAGTGTCAAACACAAGCAGGCTACTGTTATGTCCAGCCGTTCAGAGTGATTAAAAATGTTCACAGTGATCATGACAAACATTGAACAAAGTTTCAACTTTAATTATTTGATACTGTAACACAGCGCACTGATGTGCAAGATAATGGTCGAACGACACAGTATGGAGACTATGCACCAGTACCAACACAACAGCATGTACCATTTGCTTGTTTAAGATTGAAAAAAAAAATCAAATCCAATTGTCTATGACTTTGAAAATGTCCCCTATTTGGAGGACTTATAATAAACTATACTTGGGACAATCGTTCTCACTACTTTGTATCATCCTTAGCAGAACACAGCCCATATATTTGACCCTATAACAACAAGAGGCCCATGGGCCTTAACGGTCACCTGAGTCCTACAGTATTTATTTTTATTGTTGAAATATGTACCAATTTGAGTAAAAAATAGTTAAGTATAATGTTAACTTAACTTTGTCAGGACCATGAGCTGATCATTCCTAGACCGATTTTAAGTGAGATCGGCCTATTAGAACTTAAATTGTTTTTAAGTTTGAAATAGGTATTTACAAAATAGCGGCCATGGCAGCCAAATTGTATTTCTGATTGACCCGAAAAATAACAACACTTTGTCAGGACCATGATTCGATCATTCCTACAAAGTTTCAGTTCAATCGGCCAAGTAGAACTTTACTTTAAGTTTGAAATAGTTTTTCAAAATGGCGGCCGTGGTGGCCATATTGGATTTCTGATCGACCCGAAAAATAACAACACTTTGTCAGGACCATGAGTCGATCATTCCTACAAACTTTAAGTTCAATCGGTCCAGCAGAACTTGACTTTAAGTTTGAAATAGGTTTTCAAAATGGCGGCCGTGGCGGCCATATTGGATTTCTGATCGACCCGAAAAATAACAACACTTTGTCAGGACCATGAGGCGATCATTCCTACCAACTTTCAGTTCAATCGGCCCAGCAGAACTTGACTTTAAGTTTGAAATGTAAAATGTTAACGGACGACGGACGACGACGGACGAAAATGGATAGCAATAGGTCACTTGAGCTAAAGCTCAGGTGACCTAAAAATGCACAAAGATTGTCAGGTCTTTTGCAAGATCTGCTACCTAACTTTGCAAAAGCATCAATAACAGACTCTCAGCTAAGGAGGTTTTATGAAAATGGTATCTTATTGATGGTTTTAAGTTGTAAATGCAGAGAATTGTTATTTAAACACAAAACAGAGATTGAAATCAAGAGTATAGTGGCCATTTAAAAATCTGTCTCTACACAACAAAATCTAGCGTTTTTTGCAGTGTATTTTTTACTCGGCACCTGTAAATATTGACAAAAGGACATTGGATGAAGCTATGCTAAAAATGAGTATTTCTGTTACCGAGGCCAGTGATATTAAATTTTAGACAGATTTTAAGAAAAAAAACTTGGGAGGGGGGGGGGGGGGGGTAAAATTTTGGATTAAAAAAAAGTTTTTATTAGCATTTTTGGATGTGGTTTTCACTAGTCGGAAATCAGGGGAAAACAAAATGATTTCTCTAAAATGTTGTAATTACATATGTTTTATGTAATTTATGAATACCTGGATGTAGTTTTTATTGTGTGCAGGATGAATATGTTTACTGTATAACAGACCTGCACTTTATTTTAGGATAAGGTAATTTCTACTCTGCACTGCTTAAATCACAACTTTGGAGTTTAGTATCTTGAGGCGGACCCTCGTGTCTTGAAGACATCAAGTGTTTCAGCTGACACAATTTCAGGAGGCAATGCAATTCAGGCTTTGATGGTGCCTGGGAAATATGAAAACTTTCTACAATCATTCTTGCAAGATTGTAGGTGGAATGTCTTATTATGCATGTTTCTAGTTAATCTGTGTGGTGGTATAAGTCTATCCTCTTTAATGATTTTAACATGCCCATTCACAATTTTGTAGAACATTTTAAGGTGTGCATCCTGTCGTCTGACTTCCCGTGATCTCCAGGCCAGATCCTCCAGCACTGGTTCTACACTGGATCTACTGTTGAACTGGTTGCTGACATAACGTGCACCTCTGTGTTGGACCATTTCTAGATGATAGATATCCTTTTGATGGTATTGGATCCCAAACAGTTGACGAATATTCTACTATTGGACTTACAAGCGTCTTATAGGCATTTCCTTTTTGCAGGTTTGGAAGCGATGTTAAGGTTTTGTCTTAGAAATCCTAATATTCTGTTTGCCCACGTGTTAGTCTGTCCACAAATAACATAATGCTGGAGCTTGTGTATTAATAGGCTATGTATATGACTGACCTTGGTGAAAGCTTTTGAAAAATCAATTATGCGGACATCAGTCTGCTTCCCCGCTGACATGTTGATAGTGATGTCATCAATGACACTGAGTACTGTAAAGTGCTTTAGAGTGGCTTATGTTAGCTAGATAGGGCGCTATATAAAATGCTGTATATTATTATTATAATAAACTCGATGAGCTGGGTCTCACATGATAATTTGCTGAGGAAGCTAAACTGTAAGTGGGTACAGGATGTTAATAGTCCCTTAACGGGAACTAGGGGGGGGGGGGGGGGGAACTCTAGTTTTACGTTGTGTCCGTCTGTCCTTCTGCTATCTTGTCCGATACGGGCTCTGTCTTCTACACTACTTGTCACCGGAACCTCATACTTGGGGTATGTGTTCACCTTGGTGAGGTGGTGTGTCGTTTTTCAAAAGTAGGTCACTCTGACCTACATTTTGACCTGCATCAAAGAAAAAGTTTGTCCAGGCTATATCTCCTACACCACTAGTCACTGGAACTTTATACTTGGAGTATGAGTTCCTCTTGGTAAGGCAGTGTGTTTGCTACTTCTCTACCAAGTCACTTTCAAAATTTTGGACTTCAGAACTACTGTGATGGAGCCTGTGCACACAATGGAACCAACCAGATTCTTTGTTCTATGTGTTGTGAGATGTGTCTTTTTCCTGTGTTTTGACTGTGAGTTACCTTAAGATTTTTTGCTGACTTTACAGGATTTTCAGTTTCCATACTGTATGATTCTGATACATTTGTATGCAAATTTAAGGTGTTATATTTACTTCTGAATACAATTTACCAGATTCTGGTATCACTCTATCAGAGATAATGTGACCAATTCTAAATTTGAATTCGGTGAAATAACCCATTTAAATAAGTTATATCACTAATTCAAATCAGGACTGTTGAGTGTTGATTTTGCACCTAAGAATGGGTGATACCATTGATTCAACTTAGTGACATTGCCTCTTTGAATCTGTGATATCACTTATTCTTTTGAACTTCTGAATCCTGATATATATTATCACTTACTAAAATTAGTGATATTCACATTTATACCACAAAATGCAATCAAATAATAAAACACTGTATAGTACATAGTGTCACCAGATGCAATTTAATAGTAAACCGGTGCCACTAACCAGTAAGCATCCACCAGATTTATTTGCAATAGTAGCACTGACACTATTCCTTATTGAATATGGTGGGTCTGTCAAACATTCATATATAGAATTAGTTCCTGCACAAATTTATCAACGTGCATTTTACATGCAGTGGGGGACTATAATTCGCCGAATTGTCTTGTTCCTATTGGCGTGGTTCATAATGTGACTAATGTTATGATGTGTTCCATCAATTTGCAACAAATGCAGGTAAGCGAGATAGGTCGATAATTCTCAACCTTGTGGCAGTCGAGATTGGGGCTACAATTGCATGTTTCCAGTCGTTGGGGACCTCTCCAGTTTCCAGGGATTTTCGAATTATGATTGTAAGAAATGGTGGTCTGATTGTCATTTAACAAATTTGCACCTATATGTTAAAATCACCCGACTCAAAGTCTGACTTCAGTATTGACAAAAAATTCTAATGTTTCTTTTGTCTGATGAGCCACATTGCCTTTATATATATGCATACTTTTTGAAGTTCCCATGGTCAAAATGAAAACACAAAAAATGTGTGTATATACCCCCAAAGAGACAAAATAACTCTTCAAAATGACATATTTTGAGTTGTTCTTACAGATGAAATTATTGGATCTTAAAATATAGAAATAGTTAAGCAAATTCACAGGTTGAAACTTCTCAATTTAAGGGTCTAAAATCAGGAGTCTCCCTCCTTCATACAGAGAATTGACATGCATGCAAGTGGAAGTCAGCACATGTGCTAACACATAGAATATATAAAGGCTTATATGTAGGGTTCGACATCATTTTTTGAATGATCGACAGGCGAGGGTCAATGTAATTTGTCACCTGACCACATGGCATTCAAACATCTTATATTTACGTATATATAAATGTTTATCACGTATAAAAACAAGACTGATTAGTTTTAAAAGCTTCATAATAATGTTCTTACAATCATTTCGGGGCGGTTCTTCTACCAGCAAGTTATCATCTTATTCATTCTCTCTCTTCGAGAGGAAACACTTGTGTTCAACTTCAAACGTTTCAACTGATTTCCTAATTTTAATGAAACTATACGATAATCACAACAACGTCGCAAAAGATTAACCTGTAAACGTTAGGTGTATGGACAAAGAACACATATTGGTTACAATTAGAGGGAGCCTGGTCGACTTACCGAATCGTTATCCAAGCCTCCTCGCATTCTCTGTTGTGCGTCAGAAATTGGAATCTCGCGCATAATCGAGATAGACGATATTTCATGTTTCGTAATAAAATTAATTTAGCGTTCATTTTTTCAAATGAATGAAGATAACTTAATACGCTTTTGAAAATTAAATAAATCTTTCAGAAATGTGAAAAATTAACTTTGTCTTAAAACTATTTCAAAATAATTTTAAAGGCTACACTAATTGTAAAGCAGATAACGGAAAGGCGTCATCCGGATATTGCACCGTTAACATGACATATATCCAGAAAGAATGCTGATTCACAAAACAAGTCTTAAAAGTGATTTATCTTAACAAGCAAACTCATTTTTTGGAGAAACAAACGTTTTATTCATGACTATAAGATTATTAATCATAGCGGTAAAATTCTAAAGAGGTCAGTGACAATAAAGACAGTATGTCAGTTGAGGAAGAAAAAAATAAAATGCGTGACGTATCTTTTCAAGGCCACAGAACTGTCATGGTTTTCGAAACCCTAAACAATTCAAGAGCAAAGTGCCACCAATGTGATAGAAAGGGTGCATACATTTCAATACCGACAGTAGGTTGGAAGTGTCGGCAAACCCATCAAAAGTATTATAACGAAGTCTTTAAAAACCTGTTCAATTTTTAAAAAGTAATAGGAAAGAAAGAAATTCCATTACTTCTGAGCCCCAAAACATTAGTCAGTAAAAATAATTTTCAGAAGTTAAACGGTTTGACATATATATAATATTTTACATGGTGATACCCATATACTTTTCCGACTACTACTAAAAATACTAGAGACCTGTCACTGTAAACAAACTCAATGTACCAAAATTCAAAACTGCTATTGTACAACATTATGGTATGACTTAAGTGACAATTTGGGAGTAGCTCTTACTGTAAGCATTTTAAAGAAACTTTATTTGATGCAATATTTTGATAATGAGTAATAACTCTTTATCTTATATAATAATTGTTCCTTTTCTGTATTCACAGCATTGCAGATATATCGTTGTATTATCTCTCCTACTATACAATCCCGTTTGTTGTAGCATGTCGTGTTTATAGTTTCTCTGTTTCACGGGGCAATATTGAAAATTGTATTTATATCTAAATAATTGAAAATAAATAAATATAGCAAGGGGAAGATGCCTGCATTTCTTTTAATAATATTACAATTAATAACTGATTTCTTTGGTGGTGTTTTACTATCTCGCGTGCACTCACAGTGGGACATGGGTGTCAGACAGCATTGTTGAATCACTGAGGATCATGGAAGATGGCAATTGACCCAAACCAGTATGTAGAATGCTTCCTGATTGGTCTTTACAGGCCTTTGACTGCTTGCCACATTCATGATCTTTATCTCAAACTCATGACTCTGCAGAAGATCGGAAAACAATGTGTAAAACTAGGAAGGCAAGGTACACCAGACAGTTTATGTATCTGTACACGGGATTGAGTTGCTCAATACTAGGCCCTATACTATTTAACGCATTTCTAAACTTACAACAACTACGCAGAAACGTATTATTAAAATTACTACAAACAGACAGCGACACATCCATACATTTTGCAAACATATACAGGCAAGCACAGAAAGTTCAAATGACGATATCACATTAGAAATACAGCCGGGAAGCTATTCGGACAAGTAAAATTATTAGACGTTCAACTCAACTTTCACACTCATGTCGCGATATGCAAAGAGGCATCCACAAAATTAAGTTACTTATCAACATTACAGGAAAGCAACCAACGGGAGTAAGTGCTAGACAGTTGTAAAAATGTAGAAATTTAGTGTTTTGTTAATTATTATTAAAGATTGTAAGAATAGCGGTTAATGCGTTTAATTTATAAGTTTTTTTCTTTGAATCCCCACATTGTAATAATAATATAAGGAATAGGTATATCGAAAATATTAATGTTATGAATATAGATGGATGTGCCATATTGATTTACGTGTCCTACTCTTTGGACTAATTAAGGTGCCGTAATACTGAATTATTCAGACACGTGCAATATTGCATCCTGTCCAACAATAGATTTAAATCAATACTTATGGAATGGTATACACGGACTCGTTATAAATCTATAATCCCCTTCGTGGTACACCACAACGCATTGTTTTTGTTCGATTTACATGATCGACGTTCACAGCACTTTGTGTATTATATATTTGTATTTGCTTTCCTATTGGTTCTGATAACTCACGTCTACAGGCCTATTCTAAATTATAAAAACAAGTGGGTTTTTTTGTTACTTAAGTTACATTTTGATTAAACATAAAATATGTTCAGATTTACATTTTATCATGTTACTATTTTTACTGATGAAACTAAAACTATCGTTATATATAATTATGTTAATTTATTTTCAAGATTTCCGGATAAGTTTGTCCGACATACGGGCATGTCATTTTGATTACACGCTTCAGTCTGTTTACTGCTAATTTGCATATGCTATAGGCCTAGTATTTACATACGGCTGCAACAACAAAGTTGGAAACCGAAAGATGGGGAACATTCACACTGTTGGGCCCAGTGAGGCTTTGGTAATTTCAGGTAAGTTTATAAAAATGTGAAGGTACATTTTCTCATCGTCAACTGGAATGCATAATGGTAATGCCAGAAGACGAAAGTCGGTCAGTTGATGAGATTCCGGCTGACCCATCCATGGCTGTATATTTAACATGTTTCTTACCGTGACCTGTGGCAAATAAACATATTTGCAACTTAAAGTTTTATTAGGCATTGCTTATTAATGTCTTATTTTATATACATCGTTACTTTTGATCGATTTAACACAGTCGCTGCAGATTCTCTGATGGGACCCAGAGAGGGTGTGTCGACATCGGTATGCGAATCCCTCATCTGTAACTGGAAATATGTATCTCGTATTTCACTTATTTGGAGCGATCAAATTTCAGTTGTAAGCTTTCTAGAGTTCTTAAATTATTCGAGGTTAAATAATTGGGAAAATACAGTTTTAAATGATATTTTAGCATTAATACTTGCAAGTCACGGGAAAGCAGTTGCGCAATTTTCTTGTTAAATTTCAAAATACTAATCAAGCCTCTTATCAAGGATGTTAGCCTAAATAGATCGAGCAACGTATATTGTAATGTTGATTACATAACCATTGTGTTTTTATTATGATCAGATAATCATATAACTAACAAATAATTATTGTTTAGAAATTATGATTTAATTTTTACATTGAATTTTTCTTATTAAGGAAAAATAAATCAGATTTTTACTGTAACATGCCGATGTAATGTTATATAATGATGAGATGTTTTTATTCTGAAAGGTCAACTAACAAGTGAAAAAAACCCCACTTATTTGTGTAAATCTAAACTTAAGTGTACAGACTACAGTAAACTGCCAAAACTAATTCAATGTGCCTTTAAAAAAAGAATGTACTTCTGTTCATTATTTTTTCAATATCTTTGCCAGGGGTCGAACCTGGGACCCTGAGTTTATTAGCCTTATGTGTTACGTGATGGTGAGAAAGACATTTTCTCTAGATCTACAACTGTACTAAGCCAGTCAGTAGAAAACAAAACTAGTATTTAACCAGGGACTGGGTGACATACAAAATAAATATGAAATTACAAATTTAATTATCATTCAATTTTTACTGAACTCTACTGAATTGCAATGCACTTGTTACATGAATTATTATGAAGAATGCCACTCCAAAAGCATATGGGGCTGCAGTGGCAAAGTGGTAAGGCGTCTTACATTCTGCTACCACTAGCCCTCCACCACTGGGTCATTGTCATGAAACCTACGTGGGGCAATCGCCAGGTACTGGCCGTAGGTCAGTGTATTTTTCTCTGGGAACTTCAGCTTTCCTCCACCATCAATACCTGGCACATCCTTTCAAATGACCATAGCTGTTAATAGGATGTTAAACACAAACAAACCAAACCAAATGCATATGTTGTTCCCCAAATTATATATATTCATATATGATTATAATTGAATTTCCAAGATAAAATTGTAATGCCTTAAAAAACAATTATTAAGGTAAAGAAAATGAAAGCATAACAAAAGGAAAATTCAGAAAAATTCAGTTGCTGTGTATAAATTTTTTATGTGATTGAATTCGTTTTTACAAACTAATTCAATGAAAAATTGTAGAAGGTATTAGTGTGGCTGTGTAGCAGGTTGGAAAGCTTGGAGTCTCAGGTTCAATCCAAGTTTAAAGCACACTACCTTCTTAGTTTTACAAATGGTGTCTAGATCTGTGGCCCTTGTGATGATTTGCTAATTGGGTTGTGATGTTCAAGGCCATGTACACATGAACAAAAAGGGCTTGGAAGATATGGAAGTCTGTCATTGGTTCAGTCGACCCTGGTGGAGAAACACTTTGACCTGCTGGCTACATGTAGATTTATTCTAAATGAAAATAATCTTGAATGATGAGACTATTTTTACCCATGATGCTTAAATGTTTGTCAAAATGTGATGATGAAGTATTAGATTTATCGTGCTTTAAGAAATTGGGCTTGAGCACAAAATCTGAGTTTGAGCATAAGAACGGTTTTAGGAATACAGGCTCTGATCTTTGTTGACATATAAATGGTTAGTATACATATGCATGGACAACAATAAAGTGCAGTACATTGTTATTGTACATAAATCATTGTCTTGTGGTATTAAGATGACATACTAATACATTTTTGTTATCTCCCCTGTAAACAGGAGGATGCTGGGGGGGGACTGCTCGTAAGATGATTGTCGGCGGCTGGGGTTGGGCCTGGTGTCTTGTCACAGATGTACAGACGTAAGTATATATACAGTGTATGTGCATCGTAAAACTGAACCAACTCTGTTTTCTCAAAGTTTTCAATCAGTTGTTGAGTTTGTAATCAAAATATAATTAAGGATAATGGAGTTTGGTAACAAATTATATAAGTCTTAATCATTCAAAGTAATTGATTAGATTCATCCAAGATAAACCTGGTCCCAGTATTGATCCACATGTGTGTATTTAATTGTTAATTAGTATTTATTGTTTGGAAGTAATGAGTCCAGCCAAACCAGAATTCAACAATTGACCCTCAAAATTACAGACACTACTGCGACTACAGCATAAATATGTTTGTCACTGGCAATTAATTGTAATCCAGTCCTGATCCTGTACACATCTTATTAATGATTCCTTACAATTGGTTAATTATAACTTAAATTTTGTATTGCTTGTCCACCTAGTACCATCCTCTCAATACCCAAGGGTAACACTCACTTTCGCTCACTGCACCCCTGCAGGAATATGTAAATTGTAATAGAAAAATCAAACACTAGCTATTTGATTGGTTCTGGGTAAAAACTCCTGACCAATTGCTCCTTTCAAGATTACAGAGAAGCACAACCAGCTTCAAAACCAATCAATTTTACAGTAATGCGACTGAGATTCGTTTAATGTACATCAAAGCACCAAACTAGTCTTCTTATCATATCCACCAGGTGGTGCACACTAGTACTGAGCCTTCGATTTTGCTTTGACATGATATTCCAGGTACGCAGAGAGCGAAAGCGAGCGAAACTCCTGGAGTATCGAGGATGTCATAGTACAAATGTATACCTTGATAAATTACAATAAAAAACCACCAATAACTATGTATTTATGAAATTATGACACTCATACAAAAAATTGAAATATGTTGATCTGTTTTAACCCAGAATCTCCCTGGAGGTAATGACCTTGAACCCTGTGTGTGAGAGCGTGGAGACGTCCGAGGGTGTCCCCGTTACAGTGACAGGGGTCGCCCAGTGTAAGATTATGCGGGAGCCAGAGATCCTGAAGACGGCCTGCGAGCAGTTCCTCGGCAAATCTGTCCAGCACATAGAACATGTCATCCTCCAGACTCTGGAAGGCCATCTCCGTGCTATCTTAGGTAGGTTTTTCTGTAGCCAGACTCTGGAAGGCCATCTCTGTGCTATCTTGGGTAGGGTTTTCTGTAGCCAGACTCTGGAAGGCCATCTCCGTGCTATCTTAGGTAGGGTTTTCTGTAGTGATTTATAAGAATATGAGCTAGGAAATAGTGTCACTAGGAAATTCACCATGGATCCTTTAACAAGTACTGAAGTAGTATATATATATATTCTTAATTTATACTAACGTTGTTGCTAGCTTATGCATATTTTACATCTTTAACATCCTCAGCAAGGTCCATTTATATTTAAAGGACTCATTCCTAATTGATTTTCTTTTCTTTTCGATTTGCTCCTTTAAAAGTCCTAATTGGAAAATTTAAAAACATACAATGTAAATGAGTTCTCAAAACGCGTTATATGTAGGAACTAGGAAGGACAGAATGATCCTGCTGTCTTAAAGATAAGCTTAAATATAAGTCTAATGATCCTTCAGATTTCATCATTTCCCAAAACGGTTCTTATGTTGATAATTTTTTCCCCAATTTCATCCCCATAAACCCCTGGTTATAGTGTACATCAAAAAAAGGAGCCTCACCAGTAATTAACATATTTATTGCCCCAAATTTGAGCAGAGGATTAAGCACAAGTTATATCAACTTATCAACGGCTTTTTCTCTTAATACAGTACATATTGATATTTACATGATAACATTTAACAAGGCATATATAGTATATTTTACAATTATTATATTTTACTTAAAATCTGTTGCTGGATTTGATGAAAAGTTGCATGTGTCTGAATACTTCTGTATTGGTATCTACGGACAGATTTTCATTCCCGAATATAAACGAGTTTATGTTTTAAAATAGCGTAATTTGTGCTGTATTATAAAGTTTACATTCTAAGAAAAATGACCAACATCCTCACAGGAATGTCCACAAGCGCATGATGGCTTATCAACAATCTTAACACGGAACAAATCATTTTTCAAAGAGCTGCACTGATGCCTGAGTTTCGTATGTAATATGTTTAAATTGCGTTCGCCAAAATTATAATAAGATGGTGGAGACGAATTTGCACCACTGAATATAGCAGAATTTAAAAGTATTTAACGATGGCAATGTTCTTATTGTATTGTCGAACGAATTCCAAAGACGTAAACTTGATGGCAAAATAAGAAGAGTTGCTTGAGGAGAGTCTGAAAGAAGAAATATTGTAATCCTATTGGTTCCTTAAATTGTACCGATTCTTGTTAACCACTGTGTTTGGCAAAAGGGCCAATAAATAGCTGGGGGTTAAGTTGTTTTTCATTTTATATAAAATATTCAATTTTCGCCTTTTTCTCCTCTCTGATAATGTTTCTAAACCCATTTCAAGATATAATGAATCATTACTTGTATAAGAAGGCAGTCCTGTTATAACTCGAGCCGCCTCTCTTTGAGCTTTCTCTTATTTCTCAGATTCCCATAATTCACAGGCATATTCAAAAACTGGTAAAATGAAAGATTTACAAATTTTTAAAAGTGAATCTCTTTTCAAGAAGTATTTGAGTTTTCGTAAAACATTAAAACATTAATCTTTTTCATAACCGAACTATAAACTGCCTCAACATGACTTCCCATTTTCTATTGAATTGAAATTTACTCCTAAATGTCTATGTACGTCTGTAAAATTAAAAAAATTTCGCATCAAACATCAAATCCAAGTCGTCGTCAATATCGTTTGCATTTGAAATAAAAAGAACGTCCGTTGTTTTTGAGGATTAAAAGAAACCAACCAACGTTTAGCCCACTGATTTACAGATTCTAGGTCCTTGTTGAGAACAGTCTGTATTTCATAGCATGAAAATCTGCAAATAACCTGTTGGCCGAATCAAGTACATCAGTAATATCATTAATATATATCCAAAAGAGAAGCGGCCCGAGCATTGACCCTTTAGGTACACCTGCGTCAATATTACCTAGTTCCAAAAATGAATTTCTGATTAAAACTTTCTGTTTGCGCCTTTATAAATAATTTTCGAGCCAATGCAATAGTTCCCCTGAAATTCCGTACGCTTCTAACTTTGCTATCAAGCCCCTGTGCCAAACACGATCAAACGCCTTTGATATATCACAAATAATAATGCAGGTATGTTTTATTTCTTCTAAAGCAATACAAATATTATGGTAAGTTTCAATAAGTTGATAAACAGGAGAATGACAAGGCATACAACCTTACTGGTATCGATAAAACAAGCGATTTTCCAAAAAGTAATTATACAAGTGTTTGTAAACTACACGCTCAAACACTGTACCAACTGTAGATAGTAGGGGTATAGGTCTATAGTTACACGGCGTATGACAATCACCCTTTTCGAAAAGCGGCATAACAGTTGCAAGTTTCCATTTATTTGAACAACAAACGAAGAAAGTGACATGTTAAAAAGTATTTAAAGTGGTTTGCAGATGGAGTTAATAGCAGTATACTTCAGCACATGATGACTAATCCCCTCCCCTCCCTAAGCTTTCCCTAGCTTTAAAACTTGTAAAACATCTTTTATTTTTGAATGATTTAACCGCAAAGATACAAAACGTTTATCTGTTTTGGATTCAATCAACGGAACTGGAATATCAACATCATTAACACGGGTTATACTACAAAAATATTTTTTAAGTAAACAGGCTTTATCGTCATCCTTTGAAAAAGTACTATTTGTCGCTGGGTCCGTCATTGAAGGAATGTTTTGATAATGTCCACCGGATTTTAACATATTTCAACTGTGTCGAATAATTGTGTTCCTCAGGTACACTGAGTGTAGAAGCTATCTACCAGGACCGAGACCAATTTGCTCAGTTAGTCCGAGAAGTTGCCTCCCCTGACGTAGGAAAGATGGGTATTGAAATTCTGAGTTTTACCATCAAAGACATCTTCGACAATGTGCAGTACTTGCAGTCCTTGGGAAGAGCACAGACTGCCAATGTCAAACGTGATGCAGACATAGGTGTCGCTGAGGCTAGTAGAGATGCCGGAATCAGGGTAGGTTTCCATAGTTAAATTAAAATGCAATGCTTTTGATTTAACTCATTCACCCCTGAAATTTCATAATGAACTATTCCAACCTTTGAATTGGAAGAGTTCATTTGTGTCTTCAGGGATGAATGAGTTAATACTGTAAACAAGGAAATATTCATAGCAGTTTAACTTTCTCCTTCCTTAATGAGGGAAGATTTATCTTACTGATAAGTACACAGTATATACTGGTACAATATATTATAGTACACAGCATGTACACTATATATTAAGTATGTGAAGGATGAAGTTGACACTGGTTATACTGGTTTTCACAGTAAAGGGTTTGATGGAGTGAACAATCGACTCGTATGATGTGTTTAATCTATTTAGGTAACAGACCAAAAACTAAAAATGTCCTTTGCACCTAGCTAGGTTTGCAGTAGTTTTGTGTTTGTAAAAAATGCACATTAGTTAATCACGATATGTTGATTTTTTATTTTTATTTTATTTTTTACGATGTCTCCATATCATTTACTGGTACGTGTAACAAATAATACTTTATTTGATAATGTACATTTACATAAAATCAGATTTAAAAGATTCTTAAATATGAATTGAACCTATTATCAAGTATACTGTAGTCAAATTACGGTAGTTATAAGTTCAAAAAAAAAAAGAAGAAAACTTGTGAGCTATTAAACCTCCTCTACTCATAGTTCATTAAAATTTCATGATCTTTTACTAAATATATAAATGATACCGTTGGAAGCACGGTCCCACTACAAACAGAACACAATACATCTCCAGCACACACACACAGGCATACACACATAGGTAGATATATATATAGCCAGGTGGCATAAGTCTAGTAGTTAGCACCTGATAAGGCAGCTCCTGCGAATTCCTCAATATTGTATTGATTAATATATATGCTTATTGTATTGACTGTATAAAATTGTATATCTATGTACTGTAAATCGCTTTAGAGTGGCTTATGTTAGCTAGATAGGGCACTATATCAAATGTTGTATATTTTATATAAATATGTGTCAATTCCCAAAAAAAAATGTAGCTGAAGTGTCAATATTTTGCTACACTTGGTTCCACTTTTCAGCCCATCAGTTTAAAAAAAAAAATAAGCACCTACCTGTAGTTAGTTTATTTTGATCTGATTGTGATGAATTTCGTGACAGGAAGCCGAATGTGACAACAAGAGAATGGATGCTAAATACAGGGCCGATGCCAAAATAGCCGACGCATCCAGAGAATACCAGATGCAGAAGGCTGGGTTTGATATGGAAGTCAATGCTAAGGTAAAATATATACAACCCTGATCAGTACTAGATACCTGTCCAATTGTTGTAGGGGCAAACTTTGAGTTCCTGGAACACATTGCTGGGTTTCAATGTTATACGACACCAGTAATACTAGGCAGTCCTATCTAACATTCTTGTGAGAAGGCACCACATTTACAGGGTTGATATTTATGTCACGTTTACAGGGTTGATATTTATGTCATGTTTACAGGGTTGATATTTATGTCGCGTTTACAGGGTTGATATTTATGTCACGTTTACAAGGTTGATATTTATGTCATGTTTACAGGGTTGATATTTATGTCATGTTTACAGGGTTGATATTTATGTCAAGTTTACAGGGTTGATATTTATGTCACTAATACATCACAGATAATTTGCTTTCATACAAAATTTTAGATTTCAGTGGTCATAGTTTTTTTATAACTGATTTGAACAAAGAGTAAGGAGTATTGTGCATCAGTTTCTTGATTATTTCTTGGTTGTTGTTTATATTGGCGTTTGATTTGATTTTAAGATAACACATTGAAAATGCAACTCAATGCACACCAAAATGGTGTCACCATGACCCCACTTAATCTTTGACTTTGAACTTAAATACTAATTTCCAAGTTCCAACACATATCACTCTCCGACTCATGTCAGAAGATCAAACTTGGTAGACAATAGAAATCACCCACACATACGCCACCAGCGACCAGTGACTTGATCTGCTGACTAAACTAAAGTCCTTAAAGGGAAGCAGTCACTTGCCAAAAAAAGATGAGATTGGACAACTACCAAAACATATTTGGCTGACTCCCAATTTCCAGCGCATATTTCAACCACAGATTCATGTATATGGAGATGAGTGTTTTCCATTCCAAAATGTGGTGACAGCAGCTTCAAATGACCTTTGACCTTGACCTCAAGTACTGATATATAGGTTTTCTGCATTGTAGAGTCTGGATAGCATTTAGAAAAGGCCCGTACCTCGCAAAATCAACTGTCCCACAAGAAAAAGTTACTGGCCAGGGCCAGAGGGCTATTGGCTTAACCAACCCATGCTAAAAAAGAAAAATTGCAAGATGATTGTTAAGCAACTTTGAGTGTGACATCATAATAGCATATTAATAACATATAGAATTGTTTCTTCATTGTATAGAAAGCTGAGGCTGAATTAGCATATGAGCTGCAAGGGGCCAAGGAGAGGCAGAGGATCAGAGCAGAAGAGATTGAAATTGATGTTGTGGAGCGAAAGAAGCAGATTGACGTTGAGGAAAAAGAAATCTTGAGAAAGGAGAAGGAACTGATGGCTACTGTGAAGCGACCAACAGAGGCATCAGCTTACAAAACTGAACAACTTGCAGAGGGTAGAAGGTTGGTACAGTACAGTACGCCTACATCTTGACATGTTGTTACAGCTGTCAAATTATCAATGTTTACCGCAATTTCTTATGTACGCCCTCTTATCATGTGGTATGCGCATCTATATCCTGGTCAAATCCAGCGAGAAAATGTTTCTCGAAAACAATGTATATACATATGTCCTTACTTCCTGTTATAATGAACATATTTAGGATGTGCTTCGGTTAAAAAAGTGGTGGTTTGTTTCCA
Source organism: Mizuhopecten yessoensis (assembly GCF_002113885.1). Classification (NCBI taxonomy): domain Eukaryota; kingdom Metazoa; phylum Mollusca; class Bivalvia; order Pectinida; family Pectinidae; genus Mizuhopecten; species Mizuhopecten yessoensis. Next base: position 2,214,095 of record NW_018408629.1, read on the forward strand.
AGATTTAGTAATGCATTCTAAAACCAGACACAGACTTGTCCACCTACTAGAGAAAGATTTTTGATGAATTAACACTTGTGTATTAAATCCAGGACCCAGACCGTGGAGGCAGCCCGAGCTGATGCCGAGAGGATCCGACTTATTGGTGGGGCTGAAGCCGCAGCCATAGAGGCAGTCGGTAAGGCTGAGGCCGAGAAGATGAGACTAAAGGCAGCAGCTTACAAACAGTACGGAGACGCTGCTATGCTGAGTATGGTGTTGGAAACTCTACCCAAGGTAAAATGTTATTAGCCTCCACAGCTCTTGGCTCCAAAAGATTTATTTTAACCCAGCCCAAGTTGTTGTCTTGATTTTCTAGAATGTCTTTTTTTTTTTATTACGTTTGATATACATTTCAGTTTTGTTTTATTTAGGAATATGAACTGATTTGAACAGAGGATTTTATATATATAAAAAAAATACTTTAGACTCAATTTGAAACAACAAATAGATGGTGATTGAAGTGTTACTGTGTATGATTTTTTTTTCTTACCTGATTTTTCAATTGTATGAAAATGATCATATTTCTCACCCAAGGTTCTTTCCTTAAGAAAATTAGAAAAAAGAGCTAGTCTCTGAAAGATTTGTTTTACTACGCTCAGTTACACATGAATACTTTATGTGGAAATTTTGTTTCTAGATTGCTGCTGAAGTGTCGGCACCATTGTCGAAGACGGAAGAAATTGTCATGATTGGAGATGACCGCACCACAAGCGAGGTCAGCCGACTGATCAGTCAGCTCCCACCAGCTGTGCAGGCCTTGACCGGGGTAGATCTGTCAAAGGTAGGCTGTGCTGCTTGTTTTAACACTCTTCAGATTATAACCTTATACATGTGAAAGTAATTTTCATTATATATTAAGTAGAGATTGTTCATTAAACACAATTTTGTCAATAATCTACTAATGATAATTATAAATATTGTGTGAGATTTTGATTAGGAATCTATTAGGATTATCAAAACGTAATCATATTATCAAAATTAAGAACTATTGTTTTATAGGAATTAACTGTCATTTATTTTCTTCACAGGTTCTTGCTAAGGTTCCGGGCGCCACCTCATAAACATAATCACCAGTCGTTGTTGCAGCAAAATATCAAGGCCACTCCCTTTTACCCATTTCAAACTTGAAGAGGAGGATTACCTCTGCTAAAAACAATACACAAAACTATTTCGGTGAAGAACGGCAGTACGGTTATACAGGGGTAAACGCCAACAAAAACAACAGGATAATATACATGGAGTAGTCTTGTGTGATTTTTTCTCATCGCTGGATGGGTTACTAGCTGACCTGAGTCACCTTTTCTGAACTTTGTACGTCAGTTTCCAAGTGTAGTTGTCCTTTTATTTGCATGCACCGTGTATATGATAATGTAATTGTATTTGGACTTACATGATTTTCTTGCAGATACAGAGATACCTCCGCCCTCAAGTACGGGTTTGGACTCCCTAGTTTTACCGCAATCGGGCGAGTCCATGTAAAAACAAGGGTGGAATCATTTATTTTATTCAGATTTTTAAAATAGAAAATCAGTATCATCGCTAAGTTCTGATTGGACCAGAAAAATAACTATGGTGTTATGGCACCTTCCACAATCAAGTCTGATATTATTTGAGATTTAATATGAAAAAATCTTCAAAAAACATGCAATAATTGTATAGTTTTTGTCAGGGTCTTCATTGAGAGTTATTCCAGATGTGAACAAATAATGTATTTTCAAAATAGGATTTAATAAGATCTTTTGAGACTGAAATAAATTGATCTTGTCACATCATGATAGACTAATTTGTTTGTGGTATTAGTTAACCAAAGTATGTTAATTAGATCTCATTTTCCATTGCTGTATAGGTATAGATTTAACCCCATGTTTTTACTTTGTTGTTCTTGGTTTAAATCAAAGTTTTAAGAAGCAGAAACATGTTTACCTATGGGCAATTGTTAATGTCAGGTTATGTGACATCATCTGTGCCGAAACAACAAAAACGTCTAGCTGAGGATATGTTTAAAATGGCATAATTATGAATATTTGGGAAAAAATGGATTCTTCACAGAATGTTTCGGAAATTTGAGATATTTACAATCCAAATTTTACTTAATTTTATAACACCAAAATAATATTTCGTATTTGGTTGATTTGATTTACCTGTGTATTTACAGATGATATCAAGTGAAATCAATGTGTTGTGTGTCGGAACAAACTTTAACCCTTTCATCCCTATGTAACTTTAATAAACTCTACCATGCATTGATCTGGATAAGTCCATTATGGTCTACAGTGGTGAAAGGGTTAATTAGTGCAGGAAACCTGTACATGTATAATACGACAGATGTGAAAACACTGTTTGATTTTAGCTGAAATCTAATAAAAAGAAATAATTGAAAATGAAATAAAACGGCAGTAATTGCAAACCATTTTACAATCTTGTCTGCTGAATTATATATCATTATGAAAACAATGTGATCGCTCGTTTCATAATACTCAGTTTTCATCAAATGTTAAATGAGTGGAAAATGTTGTCTGAGTATAAACTTTCTTCCTACACACTTGGTTTATTTCTTTGTTACTGTCTACTTACAGTCCTCAGTCCTATATATATATATGTAAGTAGTATCCTAGTCAAATCAGGACTACAGTAATTATTCATTGTATATTTTTAATTTGTATTTTATTAAACCATCTTAACAACGGACGTGATGATTCTTAACTTATAAAAGGGTAAGCTGTCAACAACACTCACCTGTTTGAAAATTTACATCCGTAAAACCTACAAAAAAGGATAAAATGTCACTTGTCATAGAACATCTCTTTAATCTACGAGCATAACTTCTAGAAAGCCGTTAATTCTGTTTATAAGTCTGATTCTGGAACAAGAAAGCCGGAGCTATATTATACTGTTTCTATTGAGTAGCCCCCCTTTGGTTCATCATAGGTTCAGAACATATTTGTATATTTTTTTAAAAAGTTTTTGTTAGCTTTTCAAAAGTTTACTCCCCGATGATGCCTTCCTCATCGATACATCATCATATATCAGTAAAAACGATTTTAATGCTTTAATTTTCAACTAGACTGTGGCAGTTTATAACACCACAAGGCTGGAGTAGGAATATTTTAAGTATATAAGGAGTTTAAAAAAAATGTTTATGTACTGTTTTATGACGGGTCCTTGCATAATAACACGCAATCTGGATGGAGAGGAAGAAAACTGTTCAGTTGGTTCACTTGCCACCAGCTCATTGTTAGTTTACTTTATATTGACAGTAAAACCTCATTATGCTGCCACCATTTGTCCAGAGAAATGTTGGCACTATAAAGGGGTTTGGCGATAAATTGAAGGAAATGTCTGAAGGATTTCTTAAGAAAACGAGAAAAAAGGGACATTGAAATATGTTGGCGGTAAACAAAGTGACAAATGAAACAAGGGGTGTACTATCCAGGTTTTACTGTGTTTAACTAACTTGTCGTAACGTAAACAAGACTCTGTTTTTGGAAATCTTAAGTCAAACTATACCTTTTTCCCCACCACAGTGTTTTATGTATTACATTAGAAATTCTCAATTGATGTTGATAAAATTATGAAGATTTCGATTTCCTGTTATGTGTATTTATGACCTTTTTTGTTAGTTGTTAATTGTTTCTATTTTCTTCATTTTTGTGTCGCCTGCAACACAAGGCGACATATAGATATTACTCTGTCGGTGGCGTCAGTTGCGTCATCCGAAACAAGAGTTTCCATGCGTTCATTTCAGAAGTTTACGTGAATTTTTGGTGGAGTTATGCCCCTTTTATTGCCAAATAAGGGCATTGTGTAGCAAACGAAAGAACTTTTTTTTTTAATCGAATCCTTTCAAATTGTGAACCGTTATGCTAGAAACAATAATGTTCAACATATATTACAGGTTTTTCTGTCGAGTTTCAACTTTCTGCGTTTTGGCATATCTGTTTACGCGACAAGTCAAGCCAAAACACTTTTCTTACTAAAAGCGCTGAGCATACATCCACTCCCTAGGAATTCTTGTTCGAAAGCAGTGTTAACTTTTTCTTTGTTAGTTTTGAAACTTTTGATAGGAATTGGTCCAATTTGTTTAATAATTTCCTGGTGGTTCCCATGCTACTATTGGAACTCTTGTTTCCCTATCATTTGAAATGAATTGCTTATCCACCTAAGTAGTTTTTCATTAATTACTTTTTGCCTGAATGTGTCTTGCAATTTCATCAGGTATAGAACTGTGTACACAACATTTACTCAATCCAGCCAACAGAAAATAGAGTACCTATTCCAACTAAACATTAGGCTGTTGTAAAATTTTGAACTTTTTTCTATTGAGCAGCATTTAAGAAAATTGAAAAAACGTTTGTGGAAGTTTTACCTCACTTGTTCTTGTACTGTACTCCCATCTTCACTTTGTTGGATATAACCTCTGCATACAATATTGTTTTGTGTAATGTGTAGTATTCAAACCCTGCATCTATATATTAGCGAAATTATTAAGGAGATTTTGTACATTTTTACTGCTTTCTCCTGGTGAATTTGTGTAAATAACATCAGATATGTAACAGTAGCTTCTATAATCAAGCCAGGATTTTCTTCATATCATGAAAAAGTGATTACTTTTAATATTTCCTTTTTATCAGTATTGTCCAGTTTTACAATTTGTAATGTAACATTTTATATTGTGACATGTGATTTTTCAAATACATAGAAGACAATGACATTGATACCTGTATACAGAATTCAACATCAAATGAAGCAGAAATTAAGTGGGGTTTTTTGCCTCGCAAGTAAGTGATGCAGAGTATTAAATGTTAACATAATAAAGGAAATGTCACATTTAAAAATTACATTATATTGTCATTAATGTTGTCGAATATACTTGAGAATGTAATCTGTGTGGTTGTGCCTTGTGATTTTTGCAACTTAATTTAGATCATATTTTGCCAGCAAAATCAAGACATCAGGTCCGTCTTATAAAAATGAACTGTTAAAAAGGAATTTCTGTAGGAGAAGATTTCAACATTGTCAATGTTGATGTTTGTTCCTTGCAGTAAACAAGCCTTTATACTAGCTAAGTGTTTTTTGTTATTAAGACTTGTGGGTAAGTTGTAATAGATCACCATTGTTAACAATGCATTGGAGGCAGAATATTGGCCTTTTTGTTACGGTGTAATATTGAAAAATGTAAGGCTCCTCCGCCGACTTCTTCCGACACTAAATAGATTAGGGACTAATAATGCCTTCCTGTGTTACTTCTGAATTCCAGCTGTAGTCTAGTGTAGTCTTTTATAGATCAATGTTAGTGGCCAGTTAGTGGGTATCGTGTTGTGATTTAGGTGTACATGGATACTCTTCATCAAGTTCAAGTTGCTCATTTTCATTGACACCTTTTACTTACCTTTGTCAGTGGAAAAACTTTGTCATAACAGAATTCCTCATCGACACTTTCACTTCCTATGAACAAGGGAAAACTTGAGACTAAGCAGAAATTACCATTTAGCTAGGGGGGGGGGGGGGGGATCTATAATCAGATACCATTTTTAGTTCTCTATTCACAGGATATGAAGTTAAAATTTCATTCAAAAGAAATCTTTGTTATAACATGGTTTTATTTTTTACATACACCCCTTTTTGTTTCGCATTTTCCTAGGGCTTAACCATCCAAGACAAAAAGATTGAATTCAGATTATTTAAAAAAAAATTATTGGAATGATTAAAAAAAACCTTCATATCAAACTGATGCTACTTAATAGTTTTATTAGTTGAGTCCTGGTGTTTGCTTTGGAATGTTTGAATTCTCACCTGTTGGTACCAGTGCTTGTGGCAAATGCTGTGATAAACTATAAAGTACGATTTACTGGATTCCCATTGGTCATTGCATCACCTAGCCAGATGTACAATTGTTTGATTTGGGAGTTAAAAGGGGGAATTGTCGTCGTTAAAAAAGAAAACATGAACTTAATGAGGTTCCACTGTAAATATTCAGTAAAATGAGAATTTTTAGTATCTTCCCATTTACTAATTCTTCCCTACACTTTTAACATTCAATTTGGTAAGGTCCAAATGGGACTTTAGGTAGGGGTGAATGGGTTAAACATCATTGATTCTAACTTCTGTCATAGCATAATTTTAATACTAGCCTTATTATGGTGTACAGTCTTCATGTGCATCATTGTATCCTCATCAATTTCCTTGTAGGTTTGGGTTATTTCCTTACAAATATGATGAAACATAAGTCTGTAATTGTATATTGTATATCAGTAACTCCGTAACATCCGTGTGCATCTTCTCTGTATATTCAATGTTAATTGTATGATTACTGTAATATATACACGACGTAGTATCTCTATTTACATGAATTTGTTTACTATAATAATCATTAAAAAAATCAAAATCAAAAAGATGATCAGCTTGTCCTTAACAAACAATAGTCGCAATGGGTAAACTATCTTGACAGCAATCCTGAAGAATATGATTGGAAGTCAAGGTCAGCATTAAAGAAAATGAACGGTGACCAAACATGCTTCGACAACAATAGCAAGGTACTCGACGATTTCATACAGTAGTCAAATGCTCTTAAGTATTTGCCTTTTAACATGTCAATTATGCACAGTTTTAAACTTCGATATGCTCCTTTTAACGAAATGAGACATGCCTGTACCATGTACATATCAATCGGTATATAAGGATCTTAAATAGGTAAACAATTGTAGAACAACAAAGTTAGAAAAATGTATTAACGTTCGCTTGCTGCTTAATGTATGTAATTATAATGTGACGTTTGACGTTGAAAAGGTAACAATGGCAGCATTCTTTTGTTTCTCCAATTCATTGCAGATTACTATTTCTCCCATTTTGCCAAACCAGTATAACCAATTAAGGAAAAGTTAAAATAAAACTGCCTGCCTGATCGACCTCTTCACGTACGTCTACCTCCCAGGACATTTTTCAGTGAGATAGCACTATGAAAGTCAGTATCAGATCTGCCCTATTACAAGAAGGCAAGTACACCAATATACCCTGTCTCTGGCACACATGCACGCTTACATAAGCACATGGAGGCACGTCTTTAAATGACCTTGGCTGTTAATATGACCTGAATCGCTCACCTGGATATCTAAGCAATCATGGCAAAATATTCTCCAAATGAGATCCAAGGGAATATGCCAGACCCCAAGGCCAATCCTTGTAGCATATGTATATTAAACTTTTCATGCCCAGCAATTTTATGTATGGTTATGGGTTATGACTGCATTCGTCTCTTTTTGCCCAGCATTTGTATTTATAGTTTTGGGGTGGGGATCTCAACTGTTTCAAAGTTATGACCCAGGGGTTAAGTCTGCAAAGGTGGGGCAGACCCTGGGATCCATTCTAATATCATGACTGCATTAGTCTCTTTATGCCCAACAATTGTATATATAGTTTTGGGGTGGGGATCTTAACCATTTTGAAGTTATGGCCCAGGGGTTAAGTCTCCAAGGCTGGGGCAGACCCCAAGGCCATCCAGGAAGCATATGTGCATTCATTTCTTTATACTCAGCAATTGTATATATGTTTTTTTTTGGGCGGGGATCTCAACTGTTTCCAANGGGGGGGGGGGGGGGGGGGGTCAGCTCCACCATTTGTACAATTTTGAAAACCCACCACCTAGGGATGCTTCCAGTGAAATATGGTTGATATCCATCTCTTAGTTCCAGAGAAGAAGTCGCTTAAAGCAATATAGCCAAATTGCCCCCTTTTGGCCCCGCCCCTCAGCCCCCTGTAGGGTCAGCTCAACCATTTGTAAAGTTTTGAATCCCCACCACCTAGGGATGCTTCCAGTCAAATTTAGTCTAATTCCAATCAGTGGTTAAGAAGAAGAAGTCGTTCACAGAAATTATTGACGTACAGACGACGGACGCTACGGTATCGCATAAGCTCACCTTGGTCCTTCGGACCAGGTGAGCTAATAAAAAACAACAAAGCAAGGACCATTTTTTCCACTGATAAAGTTTCTCATGTTTTCAACATGTTTCAAACGTAAAATTGGTGCATGAACAAATTGATTTAGACGTCTTTTTTCGTTACACATCCATGATTTTCACATCGATGTCAAATAAACTTGAGAATAGGATATAAAATATGTTTGAATTTATTTATTAAATTTATTCAAAATATGAAAGTTCGTATTTAAAACATTTGACAAGTGTCTATTCAGAGGTTTCCTTGACAGAAACATTATTTTAGAACACAATTCACGTCAATGTTAGGAATTAACATGTGAGATATCTCAACAAATATCAATTTTCAAGCAGGATCGCAATAACATACAAACGTACTGGAACCAGAAAAGACAAAAAAAAAACCTTTTTATTTCAAAATGAAAATACACGTGATCTGTGAACAAAACACAGTATGACGTACAAGTGAGTTATTAAGCATCTAATACCAATACAACAATGTTCCCATTATTTAACATGGGGTACCAAGAACGTGAGATAGTAAATTATATCGAATTCTAGTAGTAACAGGTTGGTGATGTAGGGAAAACCCACAATGATTATAATGCATACTACACACAACAGAATATCCATATAGCAACAACAATGCGAATCACTTCATTAACCAATACTGGAGACATTTTTGTTCGCCTAGAGCAGATTTATCCAAAGAAGTTACATATTCACAGCGTATAAATAGAGATACCCTAAAATCTCAATTCTTAGGCGCGGTTTGTTTCCTATTTTAGTATGGAACCCCAGCCATTTTTAGAAGCCGGCTTATTTTCAAGACTCTTATTTTCGAAGTCTTTTACACCGGTAGCAATCGAAGGATTGTTTTGATGTCCTTCCTTTTTTGCACAGAAAATGAATGATATACAGGTTTATAAATGAACATATTCTTTTCTTTTATCGAATTGTTACAACATGTATAACAAAACTAGGCTATTTGACTGTTACCTGAAAACTTGTTTTTGCATACTGGCAACATTTTGCTCGTACCTTAAATCTAACGCATCTTTTAAAGACGGCCTATTATCAAAGACGGCTTATTTGCAAATCCGTCTTATTTTCAAGTCATGTTTTTAACGAGATTTCAGGGGGTATGCTACATTACTGGTAAAGTGAGAGTCCTTGATTTAATGGGTATGAATATATTTGTAAACAAGGTAACAATGGGCCCACTACATGATAAAATATGATGTCCATTTGTATTTGTTCCTTATTGTCCTGCAGGCGAAAGACTCATTTCCAAGAATTTTCTTTTCACAAAACACGTCCACCACTGAAAAGAGATAAGAAATCACAGTTGATAAAAGAGCATAGATATGAAATTAAACCAATGATTTGCGAAAAAATCCTTAACACAAAGTGAACAACGTTAGTTGTCTTCTCGGACAAGGAGTATATTGCATTTGGCATTTATATAAGACATGTATCGCTGTGTCCGCTACAATCCATTGCAACTGTTGGAATATTTGTCTTACCGTGCTCTGCACAATTAAAGTTTAACTTTTTACCCAATGTTGCCCAGTATGCCAATTTGATGGGCCATTAAGACTATAGCAAAACTTATCATAAACTAGAGAGAACAATAATTTCATATAAAATATATAATATGCGTGCTTCAACTTTTTAAAGGTTATTCTTAGAGACTAAAATGTTCTCGTAAAAAGGGGAGAAACGCATACTAGCTCTGGGTTTACAACTTCCCCACCCCTTATTCGGCATAACTATGTTGGTAAGCTTTCGAAAAATTATAACTTCTGCTTTACAAACCTTGCCCCCTAACCCCCACCACGAGGAAAAAAATAGATAAGGCTAAGACTAGTCATATTTGTTTTCGTGACTTTATAGAGCGAAATGTGAGGTCTAATTCGGTTAGTGCTGTGACAATTATTCATTATGTAAGTTAACGTAGAAATCCACTATGCAGCAACACCAACAAAATGTAGTTAATAGTCTTTCCAAACTGAAAAAGACGAGAAGTATTCAAGTCTTCTTTAATGCGATTTTTCAAAGAGAAAAGAAAATCAAGGACAGCGTTACTATACCTTGCTTGGTTTGTCTGTTTCAGAATCGATCACTTGTTCACACATACGAAGTGCTGTCTCTTGTCGGATCTGCTGGAGGTACGTCCTCATAGTATCTGTAAAATATATGGATATGTTACATAAATGTATACTGTACATCACTTCTCCCTTATATAACAAAATAATGCTTATATATGCTTTCGGAAAAAAACCATTCGGAAAATGTATGAGGTCAATGCCATTCCATTTGTTTCAATGTGTTGGATATCCTGTGCTGTGAGATATACGATCACGTATGTTATAAAAAATATCAAAACCTTTTTTTTTTTTTTTTTTTTTTTTTTAAATATACACAATGGCTTTATTGTTAATTTATTTTATATTTTACAATCATTTTGATCATGATTAGAGTTGTCTCCCTTGAAAAAAATCGAGACATTCTGCACGAAGATATTTTTTTTTTTTTTT